>NW_026623629.1:401964-453431 GCF_030028575.1 Malurus melanocephalus
TTTTTTTTTTTTTTTTAAATTTCACGCTCTGTCTGTGAAAGCAGAAATTAAACTGTTGGTGAGGATGGAGAGAAGTGAACGTTTTTGGAGCAATAATGTGGCATTGGCATCCAAACTTGAATCTCACACAGACAGAGGGAGAKTTTAAGTAGAAATGACACCTCTTTTTACACAAAACTTGGTGCCTGCTTTCCTAAATGTAGAGAAGGGAAACAGACTCCAGACTGTTTCAATCTGTGTGGTTCACTGAGTTAGATAATATTTTGCAGATGCAGGTGAGGGCAATCTGGTACAAGGTGCTCAGCCAAAATAACAAATGTAGTGCACTCTTGGGTTGTTTCCTACTCAAATATCATAAAATCATGAAGTGGGGACTGGGATTAATCTGTGATATAAAAAGAAGATTGAGTCACTTGGCTTTTGTCATAATAGATCTGCCTGGTCTATTTTTTGTGTCAGTGGGGCTATTTAAGAAGAAAGACACTGTTCAGCCTCAGTAAAAAAGCATAATCTTGCTTAAGACCTGGCACTCCTTGTTCCATTTACAGCCTAATTTTTGCCTTATTTAAAAAAAAAAAAGCAACACCAAACCCCAACCAGTAATTTTCACTTTTATTTAAGAGAATAAATGTTTTTGAAAGGCTCAGATTTTTTGTGACCAAATATGATTATGAAGAGGTTTGTAGGTTCCAGGGAGGAACTGGTTAACTTACACTGGAACCAGCAAGAGACACAAATGGACTTCCTGGCCTTCAAATTGCCTTTTGCCCCTGCAGTTGAAGGTCTGAGACAGAAGAGATGATGGAGACAGCATCTGGGTGCAGAATCAGAGTTTCTGTGGCAAGCTCTTAATGAAAAACTGCCTGGCCCAGTGCTTGGGACAAACTGATGAGTTTCTCTGGAGAAAAATCATGAGTTCCTGCCCTGGGCAGGCACTTCAGGCAGGAGGATGCTTTTGGGATAACATTTACAGTGAATCACCATGGTCCAGATTGCTCTGAGATCATGGAGGTGCTGTTTGTGAAAATAAAGATTGTGCACTGAAGCACAGATGCCATTTCAGGTTCCTTGTAGGAGGATTCCTGTCCTCCAGCACTGACAATTAAAGAAGGTTCTGTTTAACCAGTGACTAAACTTGTCSATGCTCAGATGTTGTTTTTCTGGGTTTGAACAAGATGAAGCAGCTTGCTCCACAGCCAGGCACTTGTAAAGGAAAGAATCATGAAGACATAAAAATCATAAGGACAACCTTCCCAGTGTATTAAAGGATGACAGTTGAAAACAAAAAATAGGATAAAGAGGGTTTTAAAATGTCAGGAAGTTGGTGTTGCAGCCTGTTCTGTTGGGTAGGGTCTCACTGAGCACAGAGCCTGCACACTGAAAAAAAATGTACAAACTCTGTATTCTACTCATTATACTACTGTATGGATCAGTGTATGAATTTTGTGGGCCTTATGGACTGTTACTTTTTCACTGGAGAAGCTGACATTTGAAATGCAGCTCTGGGCAATTACAAATCAATTATAACCCARGGCTCTGTTGGAATATTAATGTGCCCGTCACCCTGGAGTTGCAAAGACAAATTTTCCCACTTTGCTTAAGGTCAGGAGTTTGATAAAGATCATTCAGCCTTTCAGTTTAAATGGAGCTGGCTGAAGCTAATTATTAATCAGTGGGACTGAGGAGGATTGGATGCTCTCACACAGGATATTTGTTATCTCTCACAGGCAATTTCCTTTCTCACGCCACTGGCAGTCATCTTTGTGGTGAAAATAATCCGTCGGACGGACAAGACTGAAATTAAAGAGGCTTTCTTAGGTAATGTATGTCACACTTCAAGGTGGAAAAATGTGTGATGGTGCTCAGAGATTGACTGCAGGGGTAGTCAAAGCCTTGAATAAAATCTGTCACAGTCCTTTATAGCAGTTTTCAGTGCAGTTTTACTTTCAAGCCATCTCACACAAGCCTTTGGGTTTAGKTGCATTCCTGGGTGTACAAATTCTGTGCCTTAATTCCAAAATCTGGCCTGCAAAGTCTGAAACTGGATCAGCCAAGACAAGCCTGTCTGAGAGACTGTTCAGGTGTATATTTTTCTGTCATGCCCAATCTGTTGCTCACCTCTTATTTACACTTGCAGCTATTCTAAATTAAAGCTTTGACTGGAAAGTCCTGTGGGAYTCAGCTGCTTAGTGTGGGAAATTACTCCTCTCATTGCTTTCTCTGATCTCCTGGAATTTACTGTTACCCATTGCAAAATCTCTGCTCCTGGCTCAGTTTTTCTAATTAAAAGCTGTTTTTTCATCTTAACCTGCAATTAGGTGTGCACTGAATCCTGGCCTGTGAGCAGTGATGGCTGTGCTGTGGGTGAGGTCWAATTGCAGTTTTAGGCAGAAAATTCGACCTGAGGACAATGGGGAGGGTAAACCTCATTCTGGCTGTGCCTATCTCTCAAAATCTTACTGTGATGCATGCCCAGATCCTTTTTGCACATATTTTGCCAGAGACCAATATTGATTAAAGCACTTCCACTGTCAAGGGATATCTTGAAGCACTAAGAACTGCAAATGTTGTTGCTGGGCTAACATTTGAAATATGCATAACGCCAAAATTCTGTTTTACTGGCTAATTCACACTTTAATTTAGTGTCCCTTACATAATAAAATCAAAGCAAAACGCAGCCTCGCCTTAGCTAGATTGATGTAAAAGTCATTGTGTAATTGGATAATTTTTTTAGACAAGGCTTCATTCCCATAGTTTATTTTTGTGTGAAACAATCCTGGGTTTGTTTTGACTGCTGCCAATCATCTGTTGCAAGTTCTGAAATGTCTTACAGTGATATTTTACTGACAAGACCATTCAGTGGAAATAACTCTTCATTCATACAACTCATGCAGTCATTTCTGAGCCTCACTTATTGTATAAGAAGGAAGGGAATTTAGGGTTTTTTCATTTTCTCCATCACTTACCTTTTTGTTCTGAAAAGACGTTATTTATTTTTTTTCCTGCTGTTTTGCCTTCTGTTGTGATTCCCTGTAGGAGAAATCTAGGAAAAGTTTGTCTAGGAGAAAATTTGCCAGCTTCCCCAGTCTTCCTCTTCCTACCCAGACTTTCAGGAAACGCCAGCCCTGGTGTTCTGTTCAGTTTGTGCCATGAGTATGGAACTTTTTGTGGTTATTTATGCTCAAGCGCACTGTACACTGATAATATTTGGTATCAAAAGTTCATTAGGTGGGGTGGGCCTGGGCAGATTTGTTGAGATCTGGCACAGAATGTTCATGAAGAATGATCAGGAGTGCCCCAAATCCATAGAAGAGAGAAAAGGTTAAAATTATTTGGATGTGAAAATTTTTTGTCTCTCAAAGAGACATTAATAAGAAGAAGGGGATTCAATGCACTTGGAGGAAGGAGGAATTAATTTAGGTGCCTTTAAGCCTTCCCCTGGAATGCTAAATTTGTCACTGACTGGATTATGTGACTTTAGATGGGCAATATGAATCCTAACAGAAAACAACAGGAGAGCAAACAGAATCTTTTTGCCATCCTGCATTCACACTGTCACTTGATGCTCGGATTGCCTCTGTGAGGAATGTGCAGCAGGGGTGGCACAGCTCAGCCAGGTGTACAATGAACAATCAAGAAAAAGCTCAACAAAAAGGCTAAATYTTACTGCCTGTCTTCAAAAGCAGATCTTTGTACATCTCTTGCTTTTTAAAAAGGGCACTGTAGTGCTGTGACATTGCCTGCATTTGACTTTGTGGAAAATTTCCCRAAACAATTTCCATAAAAAACTGAGACAAAGCAAAGGAGGGGAGAAACAGAGCCCAGGAYTGAGTGGTCACTGAACACAGGTGTTGAAAGAGGAAGAGGTTTTTTACCACTTTGAGTGTCTCTAGGATTGACTTGTTCTTTTTTTTTTGCTGGCAGCTATCGCTGGATTCTCAGAAAACCCTTATTTTTGCTATGATGAAGGTCCCACTTTTTTTTTTTCCTTTAAAAAATAGATTCTATAACACATTTTTATGGTCTGTAATATCCTCAGGCAAAGGTTTTATGGAGACAGGATGAGTGCTGCTGAAGTGCAGCATCTGGGGCAGCAGCCCAATGAGAAAATRGCTCATGTGGCTGTCATAATCAAAGTTATATTACTGTAAATGTTCTGCTGGAAATCAGSCATTTGCCTGATAATTTTTTTTTCTGATGGGAAATAAAATTCATTGACTTCTTTTGCAACAGGGAGCCACGGTGTGGACTGCAAAATTAAATCAGTTTCAATCTAAAATGTGTGTATGTGCAGGATCCAAGTGCCAGTGAAATCAGGCAAAGATCTCCACAGGCTTGAGATGAGGTTTTTTGGAGAGTCTAGGGACTTGGCATGCAAGAAAAATAGAAAAGATGATTAAGTCTTATCCAGCGTGACAGAGCCTGCTTATTCTCCAATTTTATTAGAAAAATCAGTTAATCATTTGGGAGCAAATGTAAGGGGAAAACATTGGAATTTTCAGTCAAAACATCCAAATCCCTTTGTAAGAGAAATAAATAAAGTCATCCAATTCTAGTTTTAACCAAAAGGCAATGCTTTAGCCTGAAAGTGAACAGTTCAATTGCATCACACACATATATATACACATAAATACACATATGTGCATGTGGCATGTGTATACATGTGTGTATATCTACATATATATATAAAATCTTCATAATAATCTATATAGGAATTCTGCTTGACCCAAAGAGCACGAGAGTTTAATCCAGTAAATGACAAAACTAAAAAATTGCAAACCTCCAGGACTTTATTCTCAATTTTTTTTCCATTTGTTGACTTATGCCTGTGCAAATGGCGTGGTAGAAAAACTGGTTTTGTGTAGAGAAATAAAAACAAAGTAAGACATGATTATTATGATGCTCTGGGGTCTGTCCTTGTTCTGGCTAACAGGAAAAATAGTAATAAGAAAAAAAATCATTCAGTTTTTAGTCCAGTACAGGGTAAATCAAATGCTGTAATGCTGCATTTTATTGCTTGGTATTCAGGTGATTATTGTTCTKTTTGTTCCTTCTGCTTTGTAGCTGTTTCCTTGGCTCTAGCTCTGAACGGTGTCTGCACAAATACCATCAAATTAATAGTGGGAAGGTAAGTCCTGTCGTGTTMTAAATGATTTCTTTAACTGTTGGGAGAGATGGAGACAGATTGACAACCACAAAAAAATCCCAATAAATGAGGGAGCTGCTGTTCCAGAGCACGTGGAGTCAGGGGGGCTCTGAGGAGTTATCCTTTGCCTGTTGCAGGGTTGTACAACCCATCCTGTGCCCATCCTGTGCCCATCCTGTGCCACCCCTCGGTGCCAGGGGCTGTGCACCCCTGTCCTGCTGCAGGGGTTGTACAGCCCATCCTGTGCCCATCCTGTGCCCATCCTGTGCCATCCCACGGTGCCAGGGGCTGTGCCCCCCTGTCCTGCTGCTTGTTTGACTCTGGCAGACCCAGAGGAGTGAGGGGCTGCAAAGGGAACGGTGGGAGCTGAAATCAGCTCAGGAAATGGGCAGCACGAAGAGAAGGGTCACTCTGTGTGACAGTTTGGATGCCAGTGTCCCTTGAGTGATCCAGCAGGGATCAGATGAGGCTCTGTGTGACCCAGTGCCTGCGTTCTGTGAGGAGCAGGTTCTGTTTCCAGGTGACACCAAAATCCACGGCAGAGCAAACCCGGGGGCTGAGCAATCAATGGGCTCCTCCTTTCTTTAGGGAAACAAAATTTTGAATGAAGGGCTCAGAAAAATCCAGCGAACAAAACTCCCTGAAAAGCATGTTTTTGGGTACTTTTTGCCTGCTTATAAAAAATTTGAATAATTTCAGCTGAGAAATACTTACTATACTTGAATTCATACACTATTTTACTGTGTCCAGTGCCGCTTTTGTTGTTGGGATATTTTGCAGCATTGAGGAAGCTGTATTTGTGTTGGCTTCTGATGAACCCTCTCTGCTGCAGTATTGATTGATGCCCTGGCAGCCCTGACACGTGGCACTTTTATTTGAAGCGTGCTTTTAAAATAATTAAGATACATCCTCTTCTTTAGACAGACATAAGCCCTTTTTCTCTGTGCTCCAAACCAAGTATTTTGCTGTCAKCTTGTCTCTGACTCTGTGCTCACCCTCCTTGCTTCTCTTTGTGGTTTATTAGCTCAGGATCAGTATGACACCAGTCAAACCTGCGGGGTCAGAAGAATCTCAGTGGTTTTCTTGATGCACTTAGTGAGCATCAAGGCTGGCTTCAGATTTTGGTGGTTTTGAKGATATTCTGAGCAGGGTGTGCTGGCAAGAGCTGTGAAAACRTGGGKGTYATCACAATGATCTGTTCTGTGCCARACTGATCACCTGAGGCCAGAGTAACCTGCATGTATGTAATTAAGCAGTAAATGTAATAATCACTTTRAGGTTTATTTGTTACTACAGCTTTTGTATTTTTAATGTCCATGGTGTTTCTTGTAGACCGCGTCCCGATTTCTTTTACCGCTGCTTTCCAGATGGAGTAATGAACTCTGAAATGCACTGCACAGGTGATCCAGACCTGGTCTCTGAAGGCAGAAAAAGCTTTCCAAGCATCCACTCTTCCTGTAAGTTCATTTAGACACAGTGCCTCTTTTGTAAAAAACTGTCCTTTCTGTGGTTTGGAGTTGCTCTCTTTCTGCGGGATCATGAACCTTGTTTTGGCTGCAGGAACCTGAATTTCTGACTTTCAGAAAGTCATAAATTTCCTTTTGGGAATAAAGTTGTGAACCTGTGACCCTTCCTCATCTTGGGAACCACTTGATTTCATTGAGAGTCATAGCACTAACAGTAGAGTGAAGCATATTCAGGGTTACACAGTTGTCGTTCTGGGGGCATGTGCTCCCCAATGCAGACCTTTGTAAATATAAATATTTATTTTGTTATATTCTACTGGAGCATGAAGTAGGACAGTAAAATCACTCTTCTTTTGGCTTTGAGGTAATCCTCAGTCTATGTCTGAGGTTTGATCAGACATTCCTAGTTTATGCTATGTCCTAATAGATTAASTTTAGGTTGCTTTTTGGGAATTTGTCTATCTGATTTAATCCGTTGTATTAATTGGGATATTTACAAGGGTTCCTTTCTCTGTCTTGAGGAGATCACTTCTAGTGTGTTTTGCATCATGTCTAATAAAACTCATTTTCATCTGTAAAATAACTTGATTACTGTGAGCTTTTTTGGTTTTTTTTTCATTGCCTTCAGCTGTTGCTTCTAAGAGCTGCCAGCTAAGTGACAGGAAGTCATAACAATGGAATTTTTTTTCTGGTTGGTTTTTTTTTAAGTAAGTTCAAATTGCCTAATTGTGCAGAAGTATATATTGCAAACAACTTGGGTGATGAATGAAATCATGAGCTGATCTTGCTGTCTTTTTCATGTTTGAGTCCCAGAAATGAGAAAGAGAATAGTGGATTTTTGTGGATATGTTATAATCTTTAGTTCCAAGCCAGTGGGGCAGCCACAGAAGGAGCCCTGGGGTTTGATTTACCTGGCACTGGTTGTGYAAGCACTGGCTGGTGCAGCTCACACCACATTTATTGGAGCAGAATGATGTCCCAGAGTATTTGGATCAAAATTACRAGAGCARCTTTCTCCATCACCAGCACAAGATYAGTGTGTGGCTGAGTTGACTGTATTTCTCACTACAAAGCCTTTTATTAAAATGTGATAAGAATGAAAAGATATGATATATTCTGTAATTTTTATCAGTTGGTAAGTGTGTGTTAGAGTGAGGCAATTCTGCTGCTGCTTGAACTACTTAGCTGTTTGAAGCCTGATATTATAATATCTAAATCTCTGACAAGCCCTAAAAATCCATCCATATTTTAGTCTCATAATGCAGAAGGAAAACATTTAATTTGACGATCATGCAATGCTAACCCTTACTCCTTCTCTGCAGCAAAATTATCTCGGTAACCAGAATTGTCAGTTTTATCAAGARTAGTTTAGAGTTGTGATCACAAATTTAGTTTCTTGCTATTACTTAATTCCCAGTAGAATACAAAGAGAAAACCAAAATAGTGTTTTGGGAAGCACACCATTACATTACCTTCCTAGACCTGTGAAGYAGTGAGGATGTTTGGGATATAATAATTCATGTTTGCAAATTTCTATAATTCTCCATTTTCTGAGCTYAGTTTTAAAAAGCTGTCCTTCCTGTCTTCTTAACCTATAGGCATTTCCAAACTTTCTTTCCATAAACTCAGTCCAGCATTTTTTCTTGACATCTTTCTCCCTTCCTTCAGCACAAGATTGTTACGAGGTAAAGTGAWGGAGTTCTGTTGTTCAGATTTCTGTCATCCTTTGTGTGTTGTGAAATTCATGAAACAGCACCAAAAAAAAAAGAAAGGGGGGTGTTTCTGCTACTGTTTGTGGGATTTTTTTTTAAAATCTGTTTTCATGACTGCAGGAATGTAAGTGGGGAGGATGAGAGCTGACATGAACTGTAGTACTTCTCTTGGTCTGATGGTTACAAGTTTGGTATTTCCTACTTCACTTGAACCCATGAGGAAAATAAATCACAAATAAAAGCTGCCAGGCAGCTCATAAAGAGGGGTTAGAAGCTGCAGTCAAGAGCCATTTTCATCTTCAAAACAGTTTTTCTCAAGGCATTTCTAGGATAGGCTGTCAATCACAAGCTTTGTTATACCAGAATCTCAAACCTCACCCATGCAAGACGAGGCCTTTAACTGGAAACTCTGTGGAGCTGGAAGGATTTAATGCAGGGATGTGTATCAAGAATGACAACACTGGCACTCCCAGATGGCCTGGCCTGACCTTGCTTTCTCCATAAAAATGTTGGGAGCAACCTGTTACCCATCTCAGTCCACTTGTGCCCTGAAGGAGAGCTCTCCTCTACTGGAATTCAGATGATTTTCTTGGCTTCACCTCCCTGGGGTAAGGAGAGCATGCCATATAAAACAGAAAAATGTGAGGAGCACAGGCTGTTTTGTGAAGCCAAACAGTGCCTGGAGTGTTCTGCTGGATCAAAGAAGTCTCTGCACCTTCTGGACTGTTTGGAGCCAATTTTGCTTCTTTTGCAGTGTCCTGCAGGAATATCCTGTCTGAGGGAATGGACATTTGTTTATATATAGAGAGCCCAGACTCCTGCCTGTGCCCAGAGCTCAGAGGTGTTCCTGAGCCACACGAATGTTTGCTATTCTGACAGCCAAAATACTTCCAAAATATGGCTTTGTTTTTTCCTTATTCAGTATTTCCATGGTTTTACAATCCATTGGCAATTTTATGCTACTTTAAAGCCACCACCTGTGATGGTTCATGCAAATTCTCTGTGCCCGTACTTCACCCAAAAAGTTCTGTTTGTGGAGATCAGAAATGGAGCATTTCTTCCTGCCTGTGTCCTTCTTGTGTGCCTTCTGAAAAGTTATCTTGGAAAGAAGTTCTGGGCAGCTTGCCTTGGAGAGAGTTCACATCACCCCACCCCTCAAGGTGTGATTTCATTTCCTTACAATGAGATGGAAACGGCAGCAGCAAGGAACAGATCAAAAATGAATGACCAGATGGATGGGCATACAGACAGAGTGACTGCATTCAATGAAACAGCAGAACAAATTATACAGAAATCAGTAGAAACTTTTTATTTTTGGAAATTAATCGGATTACCCAGCATATCGATTGATGAAAAATCTGATAAATGGATAAAGACCATTTAACTGAATGCAACACACCTAAGAGGAAAATAAAGGTGAACGAACACAGAACAGTGAATTGGACAAGCCAYGTGCACAACTGGGATCTGAAAAGATCACTGAATTTGCAGGCATATATTATACTAATGGATAGAAAGCTTTTTGTAATTGATTCCTTCCTTTTTATCTCGTGTCTGGTGTCATTTTGGTGCTTGTGTCAGGCTGACAAGACCTCTCTGCAAACAAAATACAAACTTAGGAGTCATGGAGTGTTATTTATCTAAAAATCAGTCTGCATGGGAAAAAAACGCTTTTAATTCCAGGTTTATATCCAGTGGAGCAATTCTAGGTAGGCCAGATATTCAATAATTTAAAATGGAAAAGAAATCAGAAGGGTTCATGTAATTAACAGTTCTTTTTTACTTTGAGGGACTTTATGCACTTGCAGCTCAAGGAAGATTTCACAATGTGCCACTCTTTATTCAGTGGGCATTTGATTGTCTGGTATTTGTGTGGACAGGGTTGTCTTAGTTTATTTTGGTGACAAAATCTAGAATTTTTCTTCTTAGGGATCATGAGGGAGAATTGCAGCTTTCTAGATCCTGTTTTAATCTTAAATTGCAATTAGCAATTGGTTATAATGGCTATAATTGGATAAATATCTTTGTTTGGAGATTATATCTAAATTTTTTCAGGGAACATGTTCAGCCTAGAAGCCACCAGGGTTTTTTCATGCACAAGGAAGACTGATTCTGCTTTTCAGCAGAGGAACATATGTCAAGTACGTGTTTAATTAAGGTGACAGGAATACTGAGCATGTTTTCCATGTGAGAGCTCACATTTCTGAAAGGTTCAGGAGTTGCAGCTCAAAATTGCTGCAATGCCCTGGGACCTGTGAAGAGTTTTGCAGAGGAGAGGAGAAGGATTTGAGCAGTAAAGTAGCTGTGATGGTGCCACACCACCAGTCAGGGGCTGTAAGGACAGGGGAAATAAAGGGGCAAATTCTCTTTTCACTTTAAATCCTGGTAATGACACAAATATAAACTGGTTATACCAAATATTGTGGGTTGGTTTTTGTCCAAGTCCTTTCCCAGCTGCTGTCTGAAATTAATTCTGCCTTGAAATATGAATCCAGATAATTTTTCCAAGTTGGTGATACCAAGTTTTGGATGTAGAGCTCTTAATCAGATGAATAAAGACCTGGTCCATTTTGTTTTACCCAAATCTTTGACCCAGATTTCACCTGTACAAATGAGTTCAGGCCACCAACATTGAGCAAAAAAACTTCTGCAAAATCAGTTATGTGTTTATATGTTAATACAGCTTCATGAATGAGTCTTAACGTTGTAAAAAACAGGACAACTCCATGGTTAGATCCTAAATGTTTATGTTCATATGTTGCTTATCAGAACAGCAAGTAGCAGATCAGCAAATATTCAGTAAAATGGGCTGTTTGGCTTAAAAGGAAAAATAAAATTCTAGACAGATCCTCCACATGGTGCCATGACTGTAGTAATGGAGTCCTTGTACAARCAAGAATGGGTAAATAATAGTAGCACAGCACAATTTATTTAGAAACACCAAAAATCCTGCATGAATATAATGCCAGATTCTTGACCCTGTTTGCTTTCTTGGAGGAAGTGATTAATTCTTCATGCTRTAACTCCCTTTAGGCTCTTACTCCTGCTCACAACATTTGCAAGCAGATTGTGGTTGCCAGTTTTGGCTTCAGCTTTATTTAGGGACTATTTTTAAACGTGTTTTTTTCTGAATCTGCCAGAACTATCGAAGCTGTGTTTCTCAGCTGAGGAATTAGATTAGAGGAAGTTGCACAAAACTGGGTTTGGTAGCTTTGGACTGGAGGGAAAATAGTGGCTTGGTGAGAGGTTAATTTAACTTCCTCAGAACTTGTGCTGCTGAGTGTTGGTGGCCAGGGGAAGATTGAGCCCATGAATATCCACACAGACACCTTGAAAATGATGTGTCTGCTGTGAATAAATGAATAATCCCTTTCTAGTCTGTCTGGATCAGTTTGACTCACAGAACTTTGAGGATGGAGATGCCTCTGTACATTGTGCAGTTCCAACCACTCAAAGCAGGGGCAGGGAGAGGAGTTTCCCAAGGACCATTTCCAGTTGAGTTTTGAGTGTAATTAAATGTGGACATTCCACAAAGTATCTCAGAGTGAGACCTTGTCCAGTGCCCGACCACTGTCTCAATGAAAATGTTGTTTTTATGTTTAAATGCAGTTTCCTGGGCTTCAATTTGTGCCCGTTGTCTCTTCACCTTGTACTGGCTGCCACTCAGAGGAGTTGGGATGGATTCCCCCAGTGCAGGAATTTGCATTTCCTTGTGCTGGGCTTCAGGAGATTCCTGCTGATTCCTGAGAGAAAGATCCCACCAACTGACTGGAAGCCAAAATCGCTAAAAATTAATCATTTTAACATAGTGSCTGCAGAGATAATTGAACTTACAATTTCATCTTGGATTGGATGGATTTTTTGGAATAAAATCAATTAAAAATTAATATTTCCTGTATAAAAGTGCTGAATTAGCAGCAAAATAAATAAAACACATTATTTTTAATTTTGTAGCTGTAATTTAGTTCTTTCCATTAGAGTGAAAAAGTTGACTTTTGGCTGAATTATGCCAAAACAATTGATTTTTTTAAATATAAATCTTTATTGAGTCTAGAGATTCCTTTCTGCAAGGAGAAAATAGAGTTTTGAAGAAAGTATTTTGTGRTAGCATCTCAATTTTATGTTCACAGAATGAATGTTGAGATAAAGCTGTGCAAGAGCTTTCATTTCTTGTGTGGGTGTTTTTGTTTTTATTATATCGGCTGAAAGAGGTTTGTAGCGATTACTGTTGAATATAGCTGAAGGAATCAGAGAATTTAATCAGAAATCTGAAATGAAGAGTGCAATCAGAGGTTGTGGGGACAAAAACAGTGACTTGTATTGTGATATGCTTTTTAATTACCTCATTGATGAATGAAGGTATCGTGATATGTTTGAGAAAATAATGGCCTTTTAGAAGTGAAGAAGAAAATTATTTTCTTTGTCTTTAGAGCTATAATTTACACTTATCTCACAGACAAAATAATAAATGTGTAAAAAGCTGAATTTTAAAAAAGTGAGCTGCAAGTGTAAGTAAATCTCTTATCCTAGCTCCAATAAACCAATTTTCCTAGCAGCTACTGCTGTTATTTGGTTATTACATCTGTTCAGTTTGCTTTCATCAGTGCAGGGAAGAAGCTTCATTACCTTTCAGTCTAATTCTTCCTTTCCTCTTGCCTAACTTCAGCTTTTTARGCAAAATTTGTAAGCTGAGGTTAAGGTAAATGTTGATTTCACAGCCTGCAGAAGGCTTTGTTGTGACACTGTGGATTTCAGCTGTATCTAAAACCATTGTTCTTCTGCCTGACCTTTTCAGTTAAAAAAGGACTTTGAGTCACACCAGAGATCTAAAGATCAATTTCCCTCAGTGAACTGTAGTGACAGCTCTTCTCTGCAGGGAAATGGGTCAGAAAGCACAAGTCTGATTTGAAAATGAAGGCTGTGAACTCTGAGGAGGCTGGCACATCATTTCTGGCCATCTTTAAGGGAGAGCTCTCTTTACAGTGCTGGCAAATTCTGAGATTCCTGAATCTGCCATTGCAGTGCTGGTGGGATCTTCCAGCCCGTGGAAAGAATRAATCAGAATATCAGAGTGTTCTACTGCATTAGAGCTGCTTGGAAATAAACCTAACCATTCTATTTCCATGAGGATTTAAAACTCTGCAGAGCAGTCACCTCCATAAGGTGGGGTGGGTCTTTTCTACCCYAAAAGAATTAATTGTGATCAGTGTCCAAATCCCACCTGCACACTCAAAACCCCTCTGAGCAGCAAAAATGACAGATCTGACTCCCCTAAGATCAGGTTCTTCCAATGCAGATAACTCTGAGTCAGTCCAGAATTATTTCATAAACACCAGGAGCACTAACTCCAATTCTGCTATAAGCAAAAGAAAAACAGCTCAATAAAAACCTTGAAATTGAGTGATAAAGTTAAAATGCCAGGCACCTTYCTTTAGAGGTGGCTGACTGATTTATCAAACGGCAGAAATCTGTCGTAACGTTTTCTGAAAACATTAATTTAGGCCTCTTGAAAGCAAGGGGATATTAAAARGCTCTTGAGATAAAAGTTATGAGATAAATGTAGGAAATCAAGTATATTATTTATGCCAGAAAGGAAAAAAAAGCACCTGCAGAAACCCTCATTTAGATTTTACTAATGCTGTCAGTTCTACATAGAAAACATGAGCTATTGCAGGTAAGTTAGCAATTTCTTTTCCCCTTCCTCTTGCAGAAGACTGAGCAAATAATGACATCAATGTTTTATCAAACAAAACCTCCTTGAAAAATATTTATGAGAAATATTTTTATCTCTAATACTGCTTTGTAAAATCAACTGGTTTGTCTGGTGATTTTCTCTTGAGACCGCAGTTTTACTTTGTTTGAAATTGAAATAAGACAGTGGGTTTAGAAGTCTCTCAGTCTGGTTCCTACATTTTGTTTAAGCATCCAGAAACTTTTGGAGAATGATGGTGTTGGAGGTATCATGATGGAAGGCAATGCAAGTTGGATTTGTGGATGAAACTGTCAGTGCATTATAGCATGGGAAGTCTTTTTTAAAAAATCACTGGAGAGGTGGTGGGGAGGGAAGAAATAAATTTGGATGATTTTACTGAGGGAATTAATCAGAAAATAGAAATCAGAATGATTAACCAGCTGTTTATGCTATAACAGCATTTCCACAGACACTTGGGACTAAATATGATTTAATACGGCTGCTGAGTCATATTAAATCTTACTTTAAAATATTTAAATATCACTAAATATTTTAAACAGCACTTGCTCAGCCATGCAATAAGATCTGTATCATGATGAGCTATTTTATTCTCCATTTTATTAGCCTGTCYTTGCTGATCTCTTCACCCTGGGWTCCAGTGACAGGACATGTGGGAATGGTTCAAAGCTGGGCCAGGGGAGCTTCAGACTCGATCTTAGAGGAATGTTTTTACCAAGAGAGTGGGCAAACACTGCAAGAGGCTTCCTGGAGAGGTGGGCAGTGTTTCCCAAGCCAGTCAGCATTTAGGAGGCATTTGGACACTGCCCTTAATGATTTGCTTTAGCTTTTGGTCCGCCTTGCTGTGGTCAGGCAGTTGGACTGGATGATAATTGTTGGTCCATTAAAACTGAAGTGTTCTGTTCTATTCCTATTCCTATTCCTATTCCTATTCCTATTCCTATTCCTATTCCTATTCCTATTCCTATTCCTATTCCTATTCCTATTCCTATTCCTATTCTGTTCTCCATGTTCCCTGCTCTGACTGTCTTCCTTCATTCCATCATTGCTTGAAATCAGTAAGTTTGGCTATAGGAGTTTAATATGAGGAGCAGGAGAATAATTTGGATGTAGCTGTTCATGGATCTGTCCTTGAGTCCATATGTGGTTCTGTGTCATTCCTTGGAAATGTGGATTTATCTCTGACTGTTGTAGGGCTGATAACTGGTTCTGCATTTGTTTGGATGTGTCCCATTCCTCCCATCTGAATGCTGCTTACTTGGGCAGAAAGCACTGCCAGGATTACTCCTAAATCAGCTTTCTGCCCAGTCCCCTCCTTGATTTTGAGAGAATRGAGAAATCTTTGGGGTTTTTTGCTTCTCTGGGCCAGTTATAAATTCTGTGACAGCACTGGGTGTGAATTGGCTGCTTAGCCAGGTAAAACAGAACATCCCAGTAACTCTGGCTGGTTGTTGATATTTTATTGTCTCCATCTCTTGACAACTGTTCCACTCTGTGTTTGTCACTCTGTGGAGAATTCCCKTTGTGTCACCCCCAAGGAGTCGCCTTCTCTGATGATATTAAAGCTGATTRCACAGTTCAGGCTCACTCCAGATTTGCCTGATGAAGCACTAATTAAATGAACTCAGCATTTGTGGTGTTCCTTGCTGTGCCACTGCAAAAGAAAAAAAAAAAAAGTTGACTGGGAAATATGATGTCATTAGAGTGAAAGGACAGGTAGCTCCTCCTCCCCTTTTTTCCACTAAATAATCAAAATTAGTTGGTTGTAAGAGTGAAAATAATTTTACATGTTAAAAGACATGCATTTGTTKGAAAAATTAAAGTGATTTATGGCCTTCAGAGTGAAGAAATTACTGAATTTCAATAGAAATGTTTGCTATCCTGTGATAATTTTATATAAAATATTACCTCAGTACTTGTAATTATAGCTGGGTATCTAAATTTGAACTGTTAATTATCTTTAGCTAGCAATTTCATGGAGGATAATCATATTTCCTTCACTTGAAAATGAACATTTTAAGTAACAAATGAGCTACAAGCCACAGGTTTTGGCAGTAATTGCTGCTAGTCCCCTATTTTCAAGATAAATCTCTTAATTAACAGCTGTATGGCACTGTCTCATGGAAATATTTCATCCTTTTGTAAAAGAATCCAGGGAAATATGAAATGGATTTTTTAGATATGCAAGGRAAAAAAAACTGCTGTGGGGTTTATTGGCTTCTTAATTCAAACTCTAAGGATACTCAGGAATGGTTATGTTTAATGCTTTTACCTCTTCTCTGCCATAATTACCTGCAAATACTCAGCAGCAAGGGCTGTRGAATTCATGGGGGGTTGTGAAATGAACTCCCTAAAGTCTGGTTTTCCAGCCCTAATAATAAATCGACTGTTTTTAGTCTGTTTGAAGTTCAGATTATGTGTATGCCTACAAAAGACTTTTTTCCTGGATTAAAAAGAAAAAAAAAAAGAAAGAACAAAAGAGTTTTTAATACATGAATGATGGTAGTGTTGAAACAGTGGTTCCTCACTGGGATTTATCCTACCTGGCCAACTTGTTCTGTGCTTTTGTTTTACACTGTAGGGTGTAGAACWATGGGATRGTTTGGGTTGGAMGGGCCCTCAAAACCCATCCAGTCCCATCCCCTGCCATGGGCAGGGACACCTTCACTGTCCCAGGCTGCCCTGGAGCCTTCTCTTCTCCAYGCTGAACAGCTCAGCTATTTAACACTTTTTAAAATTATATTTTCTCCTCTTTCTTTGAACGATTAAAGAGAAGAATCCCAGATTTATTGCATACTCCACAACAGAGAGCAACTCTAGTTTTGCTTTCTTCAGATAGCAAACTTCRCTCTAGACTGAATCGCAAATGAAGGTGCCCAACTTTCCAGTCCCTGATTTTCTCATGAGTATTATTTAAAAATATCTCTCAAGAAAGTTTTTGACAAGTTTGGAGCCCACTGAAWTCAGTGACACTATAATTTTGCTGTGCAGCCACTCTCCCCTTTGTGTTCTATTTGGTTGAAGGAAACTCCAAATCCTTTATATTCCCCTTCTCCAAACTCTACTTCTCTACATGAAAATGAAAATGAAACCCATTACAAGAAGTTCCTCTTGCAGACGCTGGATAGATCAGGCTTCATTGCTTTTTGCATTTTGCAGTGTTGCCAGAATAAATAACATTTTCCTATTCCCGCTGTGTCTCACAGCATGAAGACAGCAGCAGTGATTTTCTGTAAAACCTTTCCTGCTCAGAGTCCTGGGGTTYCCCTGGTTTCTTTTTGAAGTGTTTAGGGGGATGATTTGCAGAACTTAAAGTGGTATAATCCAGTAAACTTGACACTGCTGACCAGGAGTTTGGCAGAAACATTCTGATCCTCCACTGCAAAAAATTTGCATCCRTGGAGCTACTCTTCAGCCTGTCTTCTATTTTATATGTGCTGATCTGTATGCTTGGACCACTTTCCTTCAAACAAATTCTAAATTACATGCACATCCCTGAAGGAGTGATGCAAATAGTGAATGGAATGATTGGTTGAGCAGGATGAGATCCTTATCCAGGATGATGGCAGAGCAGGCAGCAAGAAGTTACCCTGATCCYGGTGGATGGGATTTGCTTTATTTCAGTGTTGAACTGGAAAATCAGAAGTTGTTTTTGGTAGGGATTATTTATTTTTAGATATCTCATAAATGCCCACATGGCTGTAATTTGTATTACAGCTGGAGAGGCAGAAATTTAAACCTTGTGTCTAGATACTGTGTTTAAAAAGAGAAATTCTGCAATTCCTGGGTTGGTTTAATCTTCCCTTCACTATGTTCTCGGAGAAGGGGCATTTGTTCAAGGTTTCTGTCTGGAAAAGTAGGCTGTGGAATGGGTTCACTTTTATGATTTTTTGTAAAAAGCATCATGAACTGAACAAATCCAAACTTAGTTCTCATTTTGCAGTGGCAATGAGAGGCATCCTGCGACAACTCCAGGTTAAATAAGGTATCTTCAAAGGTACATAAAAAAACATATCACCTAAAAAACCCAAAAAAGGTTCATAAAGATTTAGTGTGACAGTGGTGCAAAAACAATCTAATGACTAATATCTTGCTTTTCAGATAATATGTCTATTTTTGTTCTAACATGTCTATGTCTCCAACATCTCTTTTTTATTTTCCAAGTCCCTGCACACATTTGTATTTTGTGATGTGCTTTTCATGTTGCTTCTGCTGAACTGTCTCTCTCTGTGAAAAGAAATTAATAAAGCTAAACCAAAGGGAAGGTGATTGACTGTCCCAGTTGGAAAAAAAATTGTTATAATAAGCTCATAACATTCTTTGGGAATTGTACTTGTATAAAATGCTCTTTGAATTGAGTTTCAGCATTAAAATTTATGCACTCGTTTGGTATCATACTTTTTCCTTCAAGAAAGATAAATATTTCAGTCTTTGAGCAGTGTGAAACTGRAAACATTCAGCAGTAGCCCTCGCTGCTGGAATTCCTCAGTGGGCTGCTGAGCAATTCCAGTGATGAATAGTCTGTGTTTGCATTTGGGAAATGTGCAGYAATCACTGCAAGGATAAAGCACTGCAGACACAGAGATGGAGAATCTTCTCTGATCCTTGCAGAGGCCATTTGAATGGTTGTTATGCTGTTTTGTAATTTGATGTCTCTTAAGGAAGTTGAAGGGTTTTTCTTTGGTTCCAAAAAACTGCTTAATGGAAAAAAAAAGGCATTTATTGTGTGCTTAGCAAAGCATCCATTAAAACTTGAGAAGCTGGAGATCCTCCTGGGGCAGTTTAAATTTCAGAAAACGCTCACAAAAGCAATTACATTTTTTTAATGAATAATTTATTTGGGGTGCTTTAGATCAGATTCTTGTTTACAGTTTCTCACCTTATGCATTTCAGCTTGGTAATTGGTTTGGTCTGTAGAGACAGGTTTTTCAACTCACCTAAATCCCCTGTCTGGAGGGAATCAAGAGTCAGGATGGGATCTGTGGTGTCTCCAGGTGCTGTCATCCTCCTTACTTGTTCTGTGAACTCATTTTTTTAGAAAAGAATGTTATAGAAACAAACTGAACAATTGAGTCTAATGTGGTTTTATTTATTCCAATAATAATATATTTTAAAGCATTTTAACAAGCCATGACAGAATCTGAGGGTTGTCTCAGGAGAGTTTTTTCTAAGATCAGCAACTTGTGGCATCAGGACTTCGATTTGAGATAGCTACACCAATTGCTACAAATATCTCATTTCCTCACTCATTTCTCCTCTTACAACACTCAAAATCRATTAAATATTTGCATCTGGAATTTGCACCAACATCTTTCTTTCCTTAACACTGTTTTCAACAAAATCAGACTGATTTTCTTCTTTTCATTTGCATCAGTGTTTCCAAAGAGGGCTGGTTGGTATTTTATGTTGCTCTCGCCTACTTTATAAAAAGAAAGTTAATTTATTTTCTGGAAGAAGGCAGCTTAGAAGTGTTTGTGTATTGCTTTGCTAAATCTTTGGGATCTGCCTTAATAATTTTTTCTGGGACAGTTGGCTGGGTGTAACCCTTTAGGGGACATGATGTGGATATTTGCATTTCYTTTGTCATGCAGTGATGTATTGACTCCAGCTGGTGCAGGAAAAAAGGGCTCAGATATATCCTACTGATGGACCAATTCTTCAGTGTGAATATCATATTTAGGCCCAGGACTCTTGGAGAATGAATTTTCTAAATTTTCTTTACTGGCATCTTCAAAATAGAGCCATCAGGCAAAGCTGCCCACATGGAGTGTGCAGCAGTTGAGTTGTCTTGAATTCTGCAGTTATTTTATAATGGATCTCCCCCATTCCAGARCATTTTGCTGTGAATTCTGTGGGTTTTGCTGCTGGCTCTGCATGCACTGGGGCTGTTGGGTCAAGCAGCTCTTTCTGGATGTGCACAGGGTAAGGGAAGTCAGCCTGGAATTCTGCAGTGTAAGGCTTCTCTGCACAGTGCCAGTTCCACAGCCACAAGCTGAAGCATCATTAGATATTAMTTTTCCATTTTAGATTAGGTCCCCTAGAGGACTGGGGTTTTTTGAGCCTCTTCTCTTCAGCCCTCTAAGACAAAATCTGCCCTCATGTCTGACACAGGTGTAGATCCTGCTGAACTTCCACGTTCATCCATGAGCACCTCCTTCTGGAAATGTGGCAGACCCTGAAAAGAACCCCACAAGTTTGGAGGAAAGGGTCTTTTTAAAATATCACCAGRTTCTCCCTAAAGCCCTTTTAGCTAAATGTGCTGCTGCTGTGCACCAGGCTGACAATTGCTGGTAAAATTGCCTGGTAAATGGTAGTAATCCTAAATACCAGTCTGTGTGAACTGAACACCTACTTGGTAGTTTGGGGAATATTCCTCTAAGCCCTCTAAATTGCTGGGCATTGCAGATTGCCTGAAAATGAAAGCACGAAGCAATTGATTCTTCTGCCTGGCAATGCTGTCCTCAGATTTCAGTTCACTTAAAAAAGTAATAACCTGAGGTGAAAAATAGAAATACGAAGACAGRAATATTTTTTGGAGAGGATTTATTTGAAAGTATTCACTCCAGGATTGCATTTGGTATTACATATCCAAGATAGATTTAGTTTTGGTCACTCCATTTACTCAGCTGGAAGRTGGAATGATGCAAACAAGTCCTGTCCTTGTCCAGTGTTTCTCTGGAAGGTGAAGAGCTGAAACAGGAAAGAAATTCAATGCAGAAACTTGGTGCCTGAGTTCTCTCATAACAGCCAGCTGTGCACGTTTTATGGAAACTGGGTAATGGAACCTAAAAAATCTCATTTAAATGTAATTCAATTACAGTGCAAACTGTCTGAATCCTTTTCTKCTTTTAGCTTTAACTTTTTGGAATAGGTCTAAAATCAGGAAAGATGTGCTGAAGGTTGAAGCATGAAAAAGCTTTTGTGATTTAAGTTAGAAATTTGCTTAAATGTTTCATTTAGTGTGCAAATAAAACTGGGCATTCTTTTCACAGCTGATGTCTCCCCCAGAGGAAGAAGGCAAATTGCTGAAGGGAAAAAATAAACTAATTTCTATGGGATAGGTGAATGTCTAGAGGAAACACAGTGTTTGCAGACATGTCAGATTATSTAAAAGCTGAGTATATATTATTAGAAAAAAATCAATTTGCTTCTGAGTGTTCCCTTGGCTGGTTGCTTGCATTGCTCCATAGGTAACACTAATGCTGGGGAGAATATTTGTATGTCATGGGTCTGGTGGGAGAGAATGTCTTTTCCCATTTACTCCCCAAAAATGTGGGATTTTAAAGTTTGTACGATCATGATTGCTTTAATAAAGAAAAACAAACCAACCAACCAGACTAGGGCTAATTACAAAATACCACAGTGATGTGTTTTCCTCTCTCAGTTGCATTTTCAGGCCTTGGCTTCACCACCTTCTACCTGGCTGGGAAGCTGCACTGCTTCACGGAGAGCGGCCGTGGGAAGAGCTGGCGGCTCTGCGCGGCCATTCTGCCGCTCTACTGCGCCATGATGATCGCCCTGTCACGSATGTGTGACTACAAACACCACTGGCAAGGTGAGTCTGGAGGGACCTTGCCTTTTTCCTGCTTTTTTTTTAAAAAAAATTATGTATGCATTTCTTTGATTTTTGTAAAATTACATTTTTTTCATTGCGTTCATTTAGCTGCCGATAATGGGAATTAAAACACAGCGGTGTGCTATGGATTTTCCTTGCTCCTGGATTGATGCTGGGGTTTCCTAGCAAGGTTGAATTGGCCWGCACTGAGCTTCAGAGCTTCAGGTCTCTGCTCCAGCACCCTCCCCTCCCTCACAGCAGGCACTTTTGGGGTGTAGCACCAGCCACATCAGCTGCATCAGTCACTGTTGTCTCAGTCCTTCAAAATTCAGGTGTGACACGTAACTSATGTAGAAGGCTGTGCTATCAATTACACACCCATATTAGTGAGTTACAGTTCAGAAAACCCTGCCATCTGTTATTTCTTTCACCATTTCTTGCCCCTCTTTATTGACACCTTTGTGGCAATCCTTGCTTCACTCATGTTTCCTACTAAGCAAGTTTGCAATCACCTTTTTCCCATGAAAAATGCCATACATGGAATTTCTCCTTTCAGTTTCCTGTTTCACACTTGTTACATGCTGTTCCATATTTTTCAGCACTGTGGTAGATTGACCCTGGCTGGACACCAGGTCTGTCACTGCCCTCCTGAGCTGGATGGGGGAGAAAAAACATAGTGAAAGGTTCCTGAGTCGAGATGAGTTGGGGGAGAGATCCCAGGAGCCCCCCTGCCCTCCTTCCTCCCTGACCTGGGTGTCATCAGCAGGGTTGTTTCTCTCATGTTCTCACTCCTCTCTCCAGCTGCCATTGCAGTTCTCCACATTTTTTTTCCCCCATTTTTTTTAAAATTTGTCATCCCAGAGGTGCTCCCATCATCCCTGTTGGGCTCAGCCTTGGCCAGTGGCAGATTCATCCTGAGGTTGGCTSTGCTTTACCTGGTGCAGCTTCTGGCAGATTCTCACAGAAACCACCCTTGCAGCTCCTCTGCTCCCAAAACGTGGCCCAAAATCCCAGTTTGGAGCCATCTCATGCTGTTGGTTCTTACACAGTTCCAGTTCAGTGCTGCACATCCCCGTCCCCTGTTCCCCTTCTGCACATCCCCGTCCCCTGTTCCCCTTCCCATCTCAGCCAGCAAGCAGCACCCAGAGCCAGTCTCAGCCCTGCTTCTCTCACCCTGCTGTGCTCCTGCTGCTCCCCTGCAGTTCTTTATCACCAGCCATCAGCCCTGAGGAGTTCTCTGAGAAATCTCCTGTTTTCCAGCAGAGCCTTGTCTTGTTTCAGGACTCGTTATTCTCCATTTCTCAGCTGGAGCTGGAGGGAGCCTCCAGCATGAAACTGCTGAGCAGGAGCTGCTGCCTCTTAGAGTGGCAGGAGGGACAAAAATCACTTGGCACTTGACAGAAAACAGACCCTTGAGCTGTCTGTTAAAAGAAGGAGTGTGAAAAAATGTGGAGAGCACAGGTTTCCTCTCGAGTTTGGAACGCGTGTTTGCAGTGTGCAGTGTCTCTTGCCAAGAGTACGAATTATTTATGGACTGAAAAGTGTTCTGTGAGGCAGGTTCTGCTGGTGTGTATTGGCACAGGCTGGAGGAGAACTGCACCCCAGGGGCTGTGCCTGGGTTCATCACTCGTGTTCTGTCTGAATTTGAGAGAACTGGAGCTCTTTTCTCATCTCTTCCCGAGCTGAGGACAGCGCTGGCAGAATTGTCCTGCTGGTGACCTCTGCTGTGCCCTGGAAGAGCTGTGCTCCCAAAGGAGGGATGAGTTCACTCTGAACACAGCGCAGAACATCAGGCCTTGGCTTAATGCTCAGCAGTCAGTTAATTGTGGTTAATTATTTGTGGTGGCTTTGTGATGGAGTCTCAACTGTGCTGTGGGAAATGAAAAAGGACCATCAGTTTTAAGACCAAGACTTAGTGCAAGATGGAAGATGGAAAGATGAAAATCCCTGTGCTAAAAATCCACTGAGTATGCTCAGAGCATGAATATTACGAGAACTTTATGAGCTCCCTTCACTTTGTCTGGAAAAAGTAATATTCAAGACCTTGGTATTGGTGAATATTAGGATATTTYGCTGTGAATACTGAATTCCTGAAATATATCAATTGCTTTCAACTTCCTACATCCCTGTATAATTCTGAAAAGAATTCTGAAAGTGTTGATTTACTCATGGAATAAGGAGTAGGTTTTAATGGAAAAAAGTAAATTTAAATACTCAGACTGAAAGAACATTCTTACCCCTTTATGGGTAATGGAAAGAAAAAAAGAAGAAAAAAGAGGAAAGTTATTTCTACTATGAAATCACACTAAGGACGGAATTGGTTTTATTTCAAAAACAGGAGTTAAAATAGCTGCCTGTGTGTTTGCTTATTACCCCCTAGTCAAGGTCAGCAGATTAGAAATATTTGGCATAAATCATGTCATGAATTTGTGGTGCCCAAACTGAGGCCCAGAGTTGTATAATTTTCATGGAAATGTTTTGAAAGAAATTACCTGGGTGAGTTTTTCGCAACTCTTAACATACCAGGGAACTTAAAGAGGACTGGCAAAAATGTGGTGTTTCTCCATAATTAAAAATAGTAAATCATAGCCTTGACCTTATTGTTAAGCAAAATTGAAAAGCAGCTGGAAAAATAYTCAGTCAAAGCAGGATAATCTGAGAATTGCACCTAACACAAGTTTATAGAAAATTAATCTTGTCCCAATAACTGAGTTTTTTACGAGTTGATTGATGCTGTACAGTGAAAATTCTTGCCCTCAGTACCTTTAATACCATTACAGTTCTTTAGGGAGAGGCTGATGAAATCAGTCAGCTTCCAGTGTGGGTAGGATCAGCTTCTGTCTGCTTGCAGATGCTGTGTACACAAAATCACTTTCAAATGCTTGTTCTAGCCCCTTTTACATTAATTTGTGACAGATTTATTATGTCTTTTTGCATGGAGGAGGAGAACATAGGATTAGAAGGCATCTCCTAGGTCATTCCATGCAGTCCTCTTCCTCAGCTGCGACCTATAATCACATTTCTTAAATTTATCTACCTCAGTATTGAATTTTTCAGGGTTTTTTTATTCATGCCATTCCTGATAAAAGGCATCTCAGCCGTCTGATGATTACAAACCATCTATTACCCACTGAAAATTGAACCACATGCCCTTTTTTCTAATATACATCCAACTGCCCAACAAAGGCATTTAATCTGTGTTTAAAGACTTTAGGCAAAAATAATTTGTATTGATTTACCTTTCTTCGCCAGTAAACTCAAGGATTTACCATTTTTGTTACACTTTTAAATTAAAAGAATGGAAACGTAGGTGATAATGGTGCTTAATAAAGTCTTGTTAAAATTAAATGCGTTGTCAGGTCATATTTTAGCCAGTGCCTTTTGCCTCACTTCATTATTCTTCATGCTGAATCTGAGGCTTTCAAAGAGGGAGTATTTTCTATGAAATTTTTCTCTTGTTGATCGTAAACGCAACACAAGATGAGGTGAGTATAGGAAGCAGAACCAGAAGGAATCCTCTTACCAATTCATAGAAAACATAAAATTGCCTGTGTGTGAGCTGCAAATACCTCATACAATGGCTTTATTTTATTTTTCTTGTAGAAGTACTGGATAGTAAAAAGCATCAAAGAAGGAGATTCAAAAGGTGTTAAATCAGTTAATAGCTATGCTTACTCTTTAACCTTTTAGGTGCTTTTAGTAAGAATTTTTCCAGCTTGAAATCGTTGGAAGTCTGTCTTTGTAAGTAGAAGAAGATCCATGAGTTCCTACCCGCAAATGGTCAGCTGTGATCTGAAGCACGAGGAATGTTTAATATCCCATGGAGGCCATTCTGTTCCCAGTATTCGTCTCCCAAAACTTAGCCAACAATTTACATTTGGGGTGTTCAAAACGTTGGAGATGTCCCCAACCAAGGACTGATTGTACATGTCCCGCATGGTTGTGGTGTCCAGCTCCAAATCCTTCACGAAAATTCAAAATTCASATTTTCTGGGCTAAACACTTTCACGTCAACCAGATGTCATTTATTTGCAGTTGTCACTACAGGCTGGCCTTTCCATGGTAACCTTCTTCTGGTTTTGTCACTTTTTTTCCTGTAGATGCTTTTGTTGGAGGGATCATCGGCCTCATTTTCGCTTACATTTGCTACAGACAGCACTACCCTCCTTTGGGTAACACAGCCTGTCACAAATCCTACGTCAGCCTGCTGGATCAGAACTCAGTGAAGAAAGAAGAGAGACCTACAGCAGATAATGCTACTGGGCTGCCTCTGGAGGGAATAACTGAAGGTCCCGTATGACTTTTGAGAAATGTGCAGAATGAACTTTTAGCCTTCTCACATTTCCTCCAACYGGTCCCTTAACAGTGGTTCTTACTGTACATTATTTCCTTTGTTTCTTTCCTTTTTTTTTAAAGAGAAGTTAAATATTTTATTTTTAAAGCCACAATATCACCGTACTTTTAAGTTTTCAGTTCGTATTGACTTGCTGAATTCTCTGTTTTCAGTCTACTGCTAACAGGTAGACTACGTGAGGGAAGGRGAAAGAGCTTTGTTAAAAAAAAAAATCCCATGTGGAGAATGGTTAAGAGAGTAATTTTGGGATACTAGACCTGGAAACAGATTTTCTGAGTATCTGAGTATCTTCTACCAAGWTACCAATTTTCTGATTTTCTGGGTATCTTCTACCAAGTTCTGGTCGTCTCCAGCACTCATTGATTTCGATGGTGGCGAGTACATGGCACRCTTTTCATCAGGTGTTCAACATCTGTAATTTGATAATTTAGGGCATCATCTTTATGTTTATCTTGCTGCCTTCTGACATTAAAAAAAATCTCCACCTGCTGGCAGAAATTTGTATTAATTACCAAGTTTTGAGAGGTCATTCTGACTACTAATGAGTAAGCAGGCGAAGGATGTGGAGAGTGAGGTGCCTGTGAGAGCCAAGCCTCGTGTGTTARTAGCCCCAMAGGATGATTCTCACATTCAAGAAAKTCTATGCTGTTAAAATTATCAACTTAGAACAACATATTGTGTTCACAGAATGGATTAGAAACTTGKTATTGCATCAGCAGCGATTTTTTGAGAGGTGTTGCTGTATTTACCATCAAAACAAATTGAAAGAAAAGAGCACCCGTTGCATTTAACAAGCTGAAGGCTTTCAAACAAATGCTTAAAAATCCCTAAAAATGGGAGGATAAGGAAACACAAAGTTTTCTGTGGATCTCAGTGTGCCATGTTCATTTTTGTGTAGTGACTCACTGCAGCATTGGTGACCTAAGCAAAAGAAATGCAAAGATTTTAATTTGTGACTTTGGGAGCGCAACCACGAATGCTTGTGGTGGTTTCCAGCACTATAAGGTATCCAGAGGAAGRCTGGAGACAACTTTCCACTGTCCCATCCTACATTTTGAGCCCTCCACGCTCCTGGGTGTGGTGTTTGCCAAGGTTGGTGCCTGAATTGGAGCTCACCTGAATCAATCCACTGTTGGTGTGGAGAAAGTTAATTAATCAGTGTGTGACCTTCGTTAATTTATTATTGGTAGGATTCCGTTTGTTGCGTGTGCACTCTGCAGAACRCATTCCTGTGAAATGATGTCCCTGTGGATGGCATGATGTCAGATCCCAGGTTTTTTCTCCTTAGGTATCCTGTGACAATGCAGGCAGAACATCCCAGCCCACCCYGGGCAGTGGAACATTTCCTGGAGCAATCACAGCGACGTCGATCAGTGACCACAATTACGGTGCTTTGGACTGGAGGACACTGCTGCCATGACCCCAATTTCTGTGTTCCCGTTGGAATATTGGCCTTGTAGGCATTTTGTGACTCGAACAGCTCAATGTCTCCATGTAAGGCTTGCCATTTACTTTCCTCGAAGATAAGCTTTGTAGATTATTTTTTTTTTTTGTAAAGAGCTGCTTCCTGATTGGCAACACTTGAAATTTTTTACCAAAAGCAAGCGAATTAGGATCCCATTAAAAATAAACCTAATAATTGTGTACAAGAGGATGCGACCTTGCTGTGTATAAACTTATATGATATTTGGAAATGKCTATAAATAGGAAATTACATTAAGGAGCAGAATGTAGCTGGGAAGGGTCTGTAGAAATCAGGCTTTGTAAAGCTGGTACCAGTKTAACTGTGTCAGAGGGAGGATATTTTACTGGCATTTACAGAATTCTGAGCTCTACAACAGAGGCAGTCAAATATAGCTGTGGTTTTCCTGGTGAATRCACACCAATTCACAATACCAGCATCAGCAAAGCAAAATTATTTGGCATTTGCACTGGATTTGASAGAACACTCCTCTGGTCTGACTGAGATTCTAGAAATCCACGGAGTTTAAAGGAGGCTTAACCTTCCTAAAAAGTTTCTAAATCATCCTACAGAATTCTGTAACAAATAAGTTTTCTATGTCTTCATAAGGGAGGATTACTGAAAGCCCGAGAGTCAGGGTCAGGCTTAGCCATTAGCTCTTTTTTTTCAGCAGGAACCCTAGTCTTCCAGGTTATATGCAAATGTTAAAAAAAAGAAATAAAATAAAAACCTTAAATCGAAATTAGAAATTTAATACTGATGCATAGAGCATTTTGCATGTTTTTATATAGATCTGGCTTGTTCTCAAAATTGAGTGGGGCCTCCTAACTGTGCTGTACACATTCCCAGTGTTTTAATGGCTTTTGATACAAACAAGCTGTCTTCTCTGGGATGGGGAAAGCTCACACAGCCCTCAAGTGAGCAGTGGCTGTTAAAAGATTGGAACATGAAGTGTAATTCAGCATAAAAACTGAAATTGCGGGAGCAATCGGTGAACTTGGAAAAGCGGTAATGAACAACWCGTCTTAATGGGAATAATTAAATCGAAAGTCATAAAGCAGGCATTGTAAAAGGTTTGATTAAAATGTAATTAAAATTATGRAAGGCTTAATGGAATGAAGCTTGTGGAGGGGTCTGTAGGTGCTGTAATCACCAGGGTGAAGTCAGTGTAGGGAAGGCATTTTTGTGGATCAGTGTATTTTAATCTCATGCTTTCTCAATGTGAAGGAAATGTAACGTTGTAATGCACCAATAAAACAACACATGAATGTGGGTTTGTACATCTGCGTGTTATCTTTTTTATTGTTGAGAAGAATAAAACTGAGCAAGTTATTTTCGTTAATAAGCCATGCAGAGCATCACAAAAAAAAAAAAAAAAAAAAAAAAAAAAAAAAAAAAAAAAAAAAAAAAAAAAAAAAAAAAAAAAAAAAAAAAAAAAGCCCTAAAGTGACTGCATTATTGATAAACAGTCATTACTGATGCCATTAAAATGGAGCAGCCTCCCTCCTTTAAACAAAATAATGTTTTCCAGCTTTCCTCCAGGAAAAGGTACAGTCTGAGTCTGCAAGGCTGAAATTCTGGAATTGTTACCTGGATTGTTACAACAGGTCCCTTTCTGTGTCTCAAGTAACTCTGCAAGTGCTGTATTTAATAACAAATGTGGTTAGAACAGGAGAACAATGTCAAATCAAACACAGCAGGAATATCCTGGAACCATGGGACTGCCAACCAGCACAATGTCCCCACAGTGAATGCAAATTGCAGGCAKAGAGAATTTGGGCTGATTCATTCACATTTTGTTGCTTTTTTCTGAATTGGCCTTCTATTTTTTTTTTTTCCATGTACATAGAACAAGTTATTTCTATTTCATATGGTRAGAGAACCTGATTTTCCTTCTTTCTTTTTGTGGCCAAAAATACTTTGCTATGGGCTGGAGGGAAAAGCCCCACACCTGTGAAAAAAGCCATATTTTTGTTTTGTGCTGCTAAAATTCTAATAACTTGGGGAGAACTGCTCTGGACCTCTGAGCACATCATATCCTATAGGTGAAATAAAGCTTTCACACAGGTTTTTCTCACAGTCCTATATATTTTTAATTTTGTCATAAAATTGCTAAGCAGGACCATGTTGGTCAGTCAGGAGCATCACCCACAGGCATTATCTGAAATCATATTTCTTTTACCCTTCTTTACAAGATATAAGGTCTCATCTGCTATCTAGGAGTACATTCTGATAGAATGCCTACATTRCTGTCCTAAGAGGCTAAAACTAAATTAGAAGTTTCCACTAGGATGCATCCAGTTGAATTCAGTTTATTAGATAAACTCCTGTTCTCCAGGTGTGCAAATTGCTCCCTGCTCAGGAACTTGCTCTGAACAGAGAAGAAACATTATCATATTGCCGTTAAATKAAAATTTGCTAAACATGTCTAAAATGAAAATAAACAGGACTGGGCGGGTGACTCCTGATGCACTAAACAATCTTTTTGCAGATGCTTGGCATGTTGGCAGAATGCTGCAGGATTTTCGCTTGAACTTGCAGAAATAACCAAAAAATATCAGCTTTCAGACTGTTCAGGCCAACTTTGGACCTTGTTTGAACCCAGATAAGTGTAATAAAACAACTGAGCTGCAACAGATATAACTGTGAAGTTACAGAAGTGAAGATCTGCCCATTATTATCTTGAGCTTCACTCTTTTTTTTTTTTTTTTCTTCTTTCTTCTTWAAATCAGTGTTTGTGTTCTCCTATCTGCCATTAAATGCAGGGCAGCTTTTAACTCAAGGTGTACCGGCCTATAACAAATCAAAATTATTAATCTCTCCCATCCTTACTTTTATGGAGTGATTATTCTGAAGAAGCCAACTGGGTTTCTGAAAGTGTATTTATTTAATACTTACAGTCATTTCTCAGGAGTTATAAAGAACTGTTAGGCAGGTAAATACGTGTTTTGCCATAATGTTGTCCTTGGAAAAATAAAGAGGAAAAGTTGTGCTGCTCCTGCTTTAATCTTTCTGTAAAACTGCAGCCGTGAGAGGGTGGTTAAATGAGTTTAATGGCACTGGTAATGGCTGTGCAATAAGAAGCATTTATAAAGCAGTAAATGCAGCTATGAAGAAAGGTGCTCACGAGGTAATTMATAGAGGAGTGCCTCGTTAGGCTGTGATAATGCACTAAATACCCAGAGTCGGTGCCATAATTAATATTACTGCTCAGAATTCCATGTGATCTGCAGCCCCCTCCAAACCTGGGGAAATAAATCATATTTTAGGGGCTGTGAGTTTGCTTTCACAGCTCTGCCTTTGCTGGTGGTGCTGCTGATGCTCACCCAGGTCCATCAGCATCGTGGAGAATTTGTTTAAACACCAGAACTAACAGGGGTGGTGGGATCCAAAACAACCCTGTGACGGGAATTTCAATGGCTGTGCTGGGGGAGACTGGGACAAAAATACATCTTGCTGTCAGCTGAAGTAGACTAAAAGCTTTTCTGTCATTTCCCCGTCCTGGTGAATCTTCACTTAATTTCAAAGGGAGGCAAGAGGTATAATTGACTCTGTGGGTTTGTTAAAGGGAAAAAGGTTGGGTTCAAAGGGGGCAGCTGATCACACAATGCTCAGGGAAGTAGAGAAAGATTCACAGACACTTTTCTCTTCTACCCCTGCCCTCAGTGYAGCATCACAACTCATTTTATGCTCCAGTGAGGTGCTTTTAGGAAACACACCGTGCTTTTCTTCAAGCTAAACTGTGCGTTTGTATTTTGGGTCATTTCCAAACCCTTGCATTAGTGCCCTCAGTAACTGCTGTGAGCTAATGCTWCTACCCAGGARAAAAAGAAAAAAAGGTCTAGAAGCTGAGCTTTGAGGTGTGAGGTTTTTTAAAAATGGTCCCTCAGTGCCTTTAGTGTGCAGGGATTGCTCACTGCTATTAAACACTGATCCCCCACGGTGATTATTTGAGAAAGTGAGAGCTTTGCAGGAGAATTTCCCTTTTYTCAGTTAAATGATGGTTTCTGGTTTGCTCCCAGGAGCTCAGGCTGAGCAGTTCAGGTTTTACCCAGAGAGGCTGGAACTGGCTCTGTAAACTGAGCCAGGTTTCACTCAACATCAGCCCCTTAAATGAGATTTAGGGGCTTTTTTTTTATGGCCAACAGACTGCTCTGTGTTTGGGTTGCTCTAGAGAAAGTGTTAAACTTCCAGCTGCAAGTGAATCCTGACTGTGATCAGGACAAATACAGATATCTGCCTACAAACCTGATAAAGAAAAGTTTRTACTCAAATTAATGTGGTGATTAGGAAAAAGAATTTCCTTTGATCACCACTGAAATCAGTGGAGGCCAAATCAATTTGGGGGATCCTGGCATCAATACTGTGCATTATTTTTTGTGAATTTGTCTGTGGCAAGGTATGGCAGGGCTCCTAAAAATGTCATCATGAACTCAAAATAGTTCTTTACGTGAGATAAACTTGCCTGGAGCCTAAAAGTGGGTCAGTCAAATTGTTCCATTTCAACAAATCTTAATATCAATTATTCAGACTGATAGTCAGGGTCTGATGCAGGCTTTCACTCTTTCCTGCTACAGGAAATGCATGGAAAAAATCTTAWCCCTGCACTGCAAACCTTGAGCCTGGGACTGGAAAAGGGATTCTCCTTCTTGGGAACCTGGACTTGAGCAGGAAACCTGTGGGATCATCTCCTCCACAGTGTAAGCCATCAATAATGACCTGCTGCATCTCATCKGGCCCAAATTAATGTTCACTAATTGCTCTACAACACAGCAATTCAGGAAATACCTTCCTGGGAATGAAGGCTGGTGATTTGTCAGGGATCACAATGAGCTCCAGAGGTCACTTGCTTGGGTTTGTCAGCACCACATGTTTGGCAGGATGTTAAATGTGAGGCTAAATTAAATTGTTATATCCAGCGTTGCAAATCACCTCTTAAACACCCAGAAATGCAGCTTTGTGCACAAAGATGAAATATGGGAGTGTTAGGGATCTGTAAAAGCAGTTTCTGGTGTCGTGGCTGGGGTGGCAGCCCTGGGTGGGTTTCCAYGGGATGCTGCTCCTGGCCTGGCTGAGGGACAGCAGGGACAGTGGGATCAGCCACCAGCACTCAAACAAAACCTGCAGGGACTGGGGGCTTGTGAGGCAGAGTGTGGTGTGGGACTGAGGTACAGATGTCATCCCTGGAACACCCTCTGGGCATTCAGGGCTATCCCCACCCCATGACAAATCTCCTACAATTTCCCAACCTGCAGCACTGATTAGGGAYCTTGACACCAGCAGGAAGGACTGTGGTGACATTTCCCTCCCCTCTAGGCCTCCATCTGAAATAATTCATTAATTTCAATCATTTCTGGAAGAACACCTTTAATTTTTCCCACTTTGTGCCTCCTGGCAGAGGAGAAACATCTCAAAGTATTTTATTGCTGTCTTTGGGATCCTCTCCTTTGTGTACGCTCCAGGACAAGAACATCTGGAAAGCTGCAGACAGTGACACGAATAAATGATCCTGCAAACTTTTCCCATCCCTCAAACCACACAGTCTGAATTTGCAGATGGATTTGTCTCTCCTTGGCTGGCTGGAAATGCAGTAATGACTCCCTGGCTCCCAGCTCCATTTAGGATATGGGAAGTTGGCTGCTGCTTGTCTTTTTAGCTGCTGGCCAAAATTAAAATCAGAGCAATGTGTGAGGTACAATAGAATTATACAATGTGGCTGCAGTAGAGATCAGACCCTGAAACTGTGAAATACCTGGCASAGCCTGAAATGAAGAGAAAATAAAATAAAGTAACAGGAACCAAGGCAGTGCAGAATGGAATTACCTGTGTAGGCACCTCTGCATTAGAAAAGGGAAATCTCTAATTTATTCTTATCTTGTATATTAAATTTCACAGAACCAAGCACGTTTCACTTTTCCAGCCAACCCTTGCAGGTAACATCAGTATTTTGCAYGTAACCATCAGAACAGTGTTTTAAAGAGAATGTTACTTCATAAAAACAAAATTAGTTGCTCAGACTTATTTTCATGGCAGCTTATGTGAGTTCTGCTGTCCAGGGAAAGTCTGCATGGTGCTATGAAAATGGATCATTTCTGTGACTCTGAAGAAGGAAGGGTTTGCAAAAGCAAAGACCCTGAGGACCACAGACTGTTAAAAGCTCCTCAGAGCTTTTAATGGTCAGCAAATACAGCAAATACCACCAGATGGGTTTGGGCAGGAGCTGTAAATTCTGCCTTCCTGAGTGGTGCTCCTGCACCTCTGGAGTTTTCACTGACAGTTAATGTACAATCAGCTTTTATTTCCTCTCCATTAATTCGTCATGAATTATCCAGCACAGATTATATCCTTAATTTTAAGTCCCCAGAGCGATGAGGCTGGAAACACCCAGGACAGAACATGCATCAATTACTCAGAAAGTTGGCTAAGTAGCCTACATTTATATTTACTGTTGAATTTTAATGACCAGAGACAGAGCAATCACTGTAATAGGGCAGCTCTTGCATTGCAGAGCAGCTTAAGCAGCAGCTCAGTTATCTGCTGGCAGGAAAATCATTCCAAAATCTTTCCTGCCAGGGATAACYCACATTTGGCAYATCACACACYRACACCTCCCTGAGAGCTGTGGGAGAGACCCTTACCTGGCCACAGACTTGAAAAAAAATAACTAAAAATTTAAAAATGTGTTCAGGGTTAATATTTAACCCCTGGCTGATATTACATCGAAGGTGAAGCTTCTCTAAAGTAAAAATCAAGATTAGACCAAGAACTGCTGGTAGAAAATCTGTTCCAAGTAACTGAATTGGAAATAAGGTGAAGAGGTCTGCTCCTAATATTTTCTCTGTGTTAATTATTATTAATTGTGATATCATCACTATTTGAAGGCTATATATCAGGTCTGTGTGTCCTTCTAAAATAGATGCTCTAATTAAATCTCAAGTGGATGAGAAACCAGGCTACAGCAAAATTATCCTATTTCTTCCTGTTTTTATAAATTGATGATTAAACTCTCAGCTAGGAGAAAACCTCTGGCTTTAGGATTTGGACACTGGATTTCTAACCCCACAGATTTTTAATGACTGAAAAACCATAATTCATGGAGGTGAGAGCCCCGGGATGGAGGTGACAGCCCCAGGGTGGAGGTGACAGCTCCATATGGCAGTGCTGTGTGTGTGGGTCATCTCCTCACATCCCCAGCTCATCCCTGGGGGTCTGGGACCAGGATCAGCTGTGTCAGGAGGCTGCAGCACTGCCTTGGGAGCATTTTGACAACTGTCAGGAAAATTTTCCATCGCTGCTGAAGCTCAACAGTTCAGGCATTTTCCAGAGCTGCTCTTCCCAAATTTACATCATTGGAGCACTTGTCCCCTGCCTGCTCTCACACCACCTGCCACGTCGCTTTCTGGGGTGTCTGTGGCGCCAAGCAGAGCTCAAACTCGGAATTTGATATTTTTTTTTAAATTATTTTTACGGATACCATCCATAAGCTCAGTGATGTGCAGCTTTTAGAGATTTTCACTCTCTCTCAGAATTTTTGCCTTTGCAGGCAGCAGAATGTGTTCCTCTGCTCCTGACAAACAGATCCAGCTGGGTGTGAGGAAAGGATTAGGATTTTCTTCTTCAGGAGCAGGGAACCCACCCCAGCAGGGGAGTTCAGGGGGTCCTGAGACCCCTTCAGCTCTGACCTCTGCCTGCTCTCAGAACCCACCCTGGCTCTCTGCATGGCCACTTTCATTCCCCTGCTTTCCTAATGAACTCTCAGGGCTCTAATGAACCCCTTCCCCTACATGGCAGCCAACACATTTTACAAAATATGGTTTATTTCCCAAATTTCAGTGAGAGCTCACTCTCGGTGCTCCGGCTGTTTGCTCCCCATTTCCTGAGTCATCTCTGCCCTCCTGGTGCCCTTTCCATATCCAAACCATCCCACAGCCAGGACACTGCAACTCTCCAGTTGATAATCCCTTGTAGGAGCAGTTCACTGCTTTTCATCAAATATGTCACATCCATTGCAGAGCAGCCTCTCTGTTTTATTGGGTTTTTTTAGAAATAAGTGCTCCCAGCCCCAATCTAGCTCTTTCTCTGCTGTTGTGCAGCACACCAGAGCAGATGCTTTTTGCCTTGCAGCTTTGCAAAAGCCAAAAGAAGAAGTCAGTGTTGTCATTAACCCCTCTGTCATTACCCAACTGTGCTGCAGCTTTTCTCTTCTGGTGGTTTGTGCTTTACCTGAATTTCTTGTCAAATTCCTGGATTTCTACACTGAGAGCATTGCCAATTGCTGCCTTTGTTTTCCCTTCTGCTGTTATTAATGAGGGGTCCCCTGTGCGTTCAGCTCAGACCTCACTGAGTAATTTTAATTTTCCTGTTGCATTTATTGTTCTTGTCCTGTGAAGTCTGAGTCCCTTTGCTTTGTTGGGGCTGATTCTGCACCAGTTGCATTTTTGTGTGGCTTTTTCCATTTCTCACCWCAGTAAGGTCCCAGAAAGGATTTGCTCAGCCAATGCTGTGAGATTTTTTTCAGTTCACTTTCATTGGTGAAACTGAAGGAAACATCAGTGATTCTTTGGCTCCATTTAGGTGGGACTGTTTGCATCCTCCTTTCTTCCAAGGCTTTAACTCCCATCCTGTGAGTTCTACAATCCTCTCCAAGTGTTCTTGTTAATGGGATTTACCTCTAACTGTTAATTGGGAATCACCAGAGGACACTGACAGAGGTTTCCATGCTCAAATCCTGAATTCCAGCTGTTGGCTTGGGATGAGGTGAATAAAATGCTTTGAACAAGGCACTTGCCATTTCTAAYTCACTTGCTCCTCTGWTYTTCARAGGGACCAGGGTTTTTACCCTGAGRATTGACTGACATCTCATTATCAATAAAAACACAAAGGCTTCGATGAATCCCTACAAAACAGTGCTAACATGGTCATTTTATTCTATTGTAGCAAGAAATAATTTAATACTYAGTTAGCTCCTCTTTCTTCTTGATTAACACCACCCAGTGATTGCTAATTGTCTCAGAAAATAGATGTACTGCAGTGACTGTGCCTGGCCTTTGTGACTGCCTSCAAGGGCAAAAAAATATGTTTGCCTTACCTGATGGCTCAGTGGAGTTCAATAGTTATTATTACTGTGCCAGTCAATAAAGAGARGAGCAGAAAGGCTTTCTGCAAACCCTGTGTTTGAGGAGAGTCAACTCATTAATCTAATTATCTCCAAACTCTCTGAAAATGCCTTATTGACTGTGGCTGCCAAAGCATCAACTCAAACATGAGAATTTCACATGCTGAGCTGGCAGCCCCTCTCCATCCTGTCACAAATTCCCATTTCTGGAYGTGAACAGAGCAGCATTTCTCTTTGAATTTCATGCTCACCAGTGTTTAGTTCCTTTATAAAGCTCCCAGTGAGTGAATAAACTTCTGTGTTCTTTTTTTCCAGAGAAGAAAGAAACATCCAACCTTCTTGGGATTCTCTTTAACACTGAAAGTCCATGATTTTCACATGGGCTGTTGTTTTATTGGGCTGATCAGTGGCAGCTTTGGATTGATCCCTCCTGGCTCTGAAAATATCAGCAAAATTTGCTTTAAAGGAGTGTGCCAAGTGCTGMAGGGTCAGAGATGCTGAACCCAACACTGTGCCCTTCAGCCAAGTTGTTTCTGGGATAAATCAGTGGTTGAAGAAGGCATTCACCCCACAGAAAAGTTTTCCTGGATCTGTTTGCAAAATAATTTGCTGTTCTTTCCCCCTGACACAGCCCTTTTAGGATCCCAAGGTTTTTGTGTGGCTTTAGCTCACCAAAATATGAARTGCTGGGTGAGAAAAAAAAATGCAGGGTTTGTTTCTGCTTCCCAGTGATGAAACCTGGCTGGGGCAATCTCAAGGCCCATAAGCAAAGTTTTTAAACTGGGAAATTGTCCTTTTACCAGGCTCCCTGGTGAAGTTTGTGTTGGTTTTTCAGAGGAGAAACAGCATCTCTGAGGGCAGAGCAGTGACCTTGGCTCTAAGTGAAACCTGGGGAAGCTCCCTGGGACACACAGACACCAGCCAGCCTTTGATTTCAGTCAGCTAAAGCCCTGAGGCTGTTTTGAGCTTGAACAAAATGCACAATTSTGCTTAAAATGAGCAATTTTGTCTCTAGGTGCTGGCAAACCTCTCTGGGAAGTTTGGTTCAGCAGCTCTGRCCCTTCAGCACCTGGCATGCTCCTATAAAGCAAATTTTGCTGATATTTTCAGAGMCAGSAKGSCWMAATCCARAGYTGCCACTGATCATCCCAATAAAGCAACAGCCCATGTGAAAATCATGGGCTTTCAGTGTTAAAGAGAACCCCAAGAAAGTTGGATGTTTCTTTTTTCTCTGGAAGACAGAACACAAAAGGTTATACACTCACTGGGGGCTTTATAAGGGAGCGAAACACTGGTGAACATGGAATTAAAATTTTACATAAATGCACTGGATGATYAGTTTTAATAGCTTAGCTTTATGGCTTAATTAGAAGAAATCCTTTTCCCTTGCCAATAATGCTAATTATAAAGATCCTGATACTTTAATAAATACACTCCATAAGGAGATGTTATTCTTAAGGAATATTATCATAAAATCAGGGCACAGTTGTTTGGAGAAAATGGTTTCAGGGAGAGCCCTAAACCATCATAACACAGGCCACAGAAGTGGTGTCAAGTGAGCTGTGATGATCTGCCCAGCCAGTCTGAGAATACCTGAAGAGRTAATATCTTAATTCAAAATAAACACAGACATCTTTAATAACCTACAAGAACATATTTAAAATCAGAAAAGGGACCTGACAAAGTGCTGAAATCCAGTTTCACAAGGGAGCTTTAAAAAAGCAGCTGGAGCTCTGGTGAGTGCATGATTTAGTTCCTCTGCCTACAGGTGCTAAATGGATAATTTTACTTCTAATGATACATTTAGATTCAAACAGAGATTTAAATCCTCCTCAGCTCTTCTGGACTCACATATAGAGGCTCCACTAACAGATGAACCTTTAATTTTGAGGCTGCTGCAAATCTGAGCTTAATTAATAGTCTTTCATCTCTAATTTCTAACAGCCTGTAAAAGGCCTGCATTCAATATTTAACTTTGTCTATCATTCTAACAGAGCTAAATCTGTATTTTTTTTCTCTGTAAAGTTTTCCARTCTGAGAGATGCTTGATTTAGGAGTGATTTCTAATAGTTTATTTGAAATTTGCTATTTTTTTTATTAAAACTTATCCAGATTTTAGTTTCCTGTAGTAACTTTTTTCTCAGGTCTCAGTTTTCATTCTTTTGCTGCCTTGTACATATAGAAATTTGAAACTGTTCTTCTCTCTCACCATTATCTAAGAAAGGTGTAGTTCTTGTATAGTTAAATGCAGAAATTTTTATTTTATTTTAAAAAATCTATTCCCTAGGAATCCTTTCTGTCATTCCTGTCATCAGCAGTGTGATGTGAATTACTGTAATTGAATATAAACTGTTTTAAACAGATTCTAGAGTTTGTTTCCTATGGTTTTGTCCTCATAACCTCTGTCATACAGAGCTTTCAAACTTTTAATCATTTTTCCAATAAGAATCTGACCAAGGCAGCTCAAATCCTTGCACCCCCATGTTTTATTTGGAAAGAAGTTGTGAGGAAAAGCCAAATCCTGAAATTCCAGAAGTTCATAGCAAATTTGGGCTGGTTCAGAATATCTGRGTGGATTTTGGATTTGTGCTGCAAATACAGATTTGATCTTCATTTGTGTTGAAAGGCTGAATCAACCTTTCCTTCTGTCATAAAATAAGCTGTGTCTTTGTATCAGGTAGTTTGATTAAAAATTTAAAACCCATGAGAGGGACAAAAGATTACTTACACTGCTAAGCTTGGTGGTATGAATTTTATATTCACCAGCAATTTTGGCACAAAACAAGATCTTGTGAGTTTAGTCAAATATTTCAGTAAGTCCAGAAATGGGAGTATCACAGATTTCCCCAACCTGCAGAGGCTGAGATGCTTCTGGGGGAGAAGGGTCCTCCTGCCAGGGTTAAATTCCTGCAKCAAACACTTCCTAAAACACCAAAGGACACTCAGGCACAGAGGCAATGCCTGTCTGGATCCTTCTCCTGACAGCAGGGATAAAATCCCTTTGGGAAAAAATGCATTTCTGTCCCAGCAGCAAATCACACCAAGTGGTTTAGCAGCAGTTCTGTACCACAGGAGGTTAAGGAAAAGGAAAATGCAAAGCCCCACATATTTTTGCTCTGGAAATGCTTCTGTTTGTACTGTTATTATCTTGGTTTTTAAGCCATTTCTAAGAAAAAAAGGCTCCCAATACTCAACAAGTTAAATTAATTTAAAAATAAAAATTAAACAAGTTAATATTAAAAGAAGTGGATGGAGTACAAAGCTAACCAGGGAATGGGAACCAATTCTTAAAAATGTTTATGGAAATTAAGACCAAACACAAGAAAGGCTTTCATTGATTTAGCCTGGGGAGGTGCCTTTGTTCATAATTTACTAATTTGATCAGATGAAGACTGAAATTGAGSTACAGAAGGGTGRAAAGACACACCTGAGGCTGTGCCARGGCCACCCTGTGCTCTGTAAAGTGTCTCCCCAGGCAGAAACACTCAGCAAATTCACGGGCAATTACTCCAGGCTGGGATTSCTTGGATCATTTACATCCATCACTCGAAATTTGTGGCATTAATTCCACCAGCTCAGCACAAAACCTGGAGATTTATCACAGGGCTAAGGCTATTGCTCATCCCATGATCTCTGCAGTCAGAGATGCCACCAACTCTGTGACATCTGTGGATGAGGGACAAGTTAATACTGAATCTTGGAATAATTTCATTGTGCATAAATACCATAATTGTTCACAGGGAGCCTTTTAAGCCCAAACAGCTGCGAGACAGTGAGCAGGAATGAATGTGCTTGGGTTTCTGTGGGGTTTTTGGCACAAACCTTTCGATGGCAAAATGGAAAGGAGGAGCCCAGGGATGCAGATCCCTGACTCACCCTGTCACACAGCTCTGTTGGATTCCTGTTAGATGGGGTCAACAGCCCCCCAGGAGCCCTGTTCTCTGACACTTTTCATCATTTCTGGAATTCAGCCATGCCCCAAGCCCTCACAWGTGAGCTTCCAAACAGATTTTTTATTATTATTATTTTTTCATAGTAGTAGGGCTGCATCTTCTCCTGTATATATGAAAAATATATCACTTCATCCTTAAAATCTCAGCATCTCTGAATTTCAGGCATTTTTTAAACACACTGCTAGCAGCAGCTTCTTTAATTGCAAAGTTTGATAGATGAAAAACTGCAAAGTAAAAGAAATGAATATATYTTGATTTGAGATTTTTCTGTGCTCTTGTTGCTAAATGCTGCACGTACCAAGAAAAAGTTTCTTGGTATATTCTGTCCTCAAATGAAAAACATTCCTGAACTTCTTTTAAATATAGGTGGTTYTGATAAGCACAGTTAACTGCTGAAAGGGAGGACTTGCCTGGGCTGATGAGAGGGGGAATTGCTCCTTTGATTTAACAGATACTGATTAGCCTAAAAATATTCACTTAGGATAAAACTAAAAGCAAATGGGAGGAAAATTGGGTAATCATGATCTCATAATACCTCAGGATGTGCATGGACTCAATAACAAGTTTGGTGGTTTCTGCAGGCACACAGAAAAATTGACATTGAGGCCACTCAGTGATCAGTTATTAATTAATAATTAGGTGTGTTCAGCCTGTACAGTATAGAAAATGGAGATACAACCTGTTTCCAGATGTTACTGCCAAAACACGTATTTTTCATTAAAACATCGTTGTGAAGGGTCTGATTTCCCTTCTGTGTTTCTGTGCTTTCCAAAAAAAAATATTTTTTTTTAATTTAGTTTTTCATATCTCAGCTGGTAACTCCCAGAATAGCTGGACACAAACACATTGAATATGAGACTCAAGGAAGCAAAAAGTATTTTACAAGTGAAAGGAGGGATGYAAATGCATGGGAGGGTAAAAGTTGTTTTAGAAAAAAAGTTGTTTAGTTTTTRAAAGTCCAGTAATTTAACCACAATACCAAAGAGATGTAGATTGGAGAGAAGCTTCAAAATGAGAAGTATTTACATAGGTGTCTGTGCTTTAAAATAAAAATAGTACATTTTTTTCTATTGTGTTAAAGCCTATTGTCTTTTGTTAATGAGAAATTGTTGCCATGGATTACCACAGGAATATAAAATTAATGTTTTTGATGTATAAACAGTGATTTGTCCTTTGGAATTATGAGTTAGGTCACATCCAGAACACAGAAGGAAGAGTGGATATTTCAGTTCAAAATGCTTGATAGAACTGAAGGATAGAGCTCAACAGCAAGAATAATTGCTTTTTTTTCTTTTTCTTATTTTGCACAAGAAAGATATGACATTTTACATCTGCGGGTTAAAAGAAAAAAAAAAAAAAAAGGGGAAAATAAGTAAGAAGGAGAAAGAAGCGAACTGTAGAGATTCCAGTGGGATTCTCAGGAGTCTGACTTTGCTGATAGAATTCCCCTTCCAGAGACAGAGGCTGCTTGCTCTGGGCAGGGAAGGGTAAATGAGCAGAGGGTAAATGGGATAAATGAGCAGAAGATAAATGGGATAAATGAGCAGAGTGGGAGCTGCCCCTGCAAGAGGAAATTTCAGGAATGGAGGGGTAACCTCCAAACAAATCTGTTGTTGGGTGAATTAAACTCCCCATGGTGTCTGCGTGTCAGGAGTATAAAAAACAACACATCTCGCACTGATGCCAGAAGGATTTTTGCCTTTTTTCTTTTATATATTTATAACCTTCACAGTACTTTTCCCTGCCTTTTTCCCCAGCTAGAAAGAACAAACTGAAAGAATTCTGAGCCCTGGAAGATACAAAGCCCCATCCTATATTGGTTCTTCCTGGGAACCAAGATCTTGGAACACATTTTCATRAACAAGCACAGCTGGTACCMAAARTGAGAGCCTCCAGAAAAGGGGACTGACCTGGAGAGAATTACATCACCCCTTGATCTCCTAATTRGTGCTTTTTATCAATTATGCTAATTCCCTAAAATCTATAAAATTACATTCACCCCTGTGGGGGGGCTTTTGTGGGTATTCTTCCACGGCTGCCCCTGGAGCTCCAATACAGACCCACTTTTATATCACCTCTTGTATTAAAAATCATCTCAAATTTCATTTCYATCCTGRAAAACACACACAGCTRGCTTGGAATCATAGTAAAAACTTTCTGATTTTACTGACAGCGATACAGATGCTTTACAGCTACTTCTAATCCAGTTTCTTTTTACAGTCCCTTGGAAATAATGGATTCTGTTTCCTTTTACACGCAGTCGTGAACGATTACAAGATGGGGACACTGCTTTATGAGCACTTTCCAAATCATTAAAAATACATATATTGAGCTACCCGGTGCTATAAAACATGAGTCACTRTGCAGCTCACAAAAATACTTCTGAGGGGCATAAAAAGTGCCACTCTTTCCATTTTTAATTAGTTTCTTTTGTGCTTAAGTGGCTTTAACAATGAGAGGGTGGCCAGTTGTTAATTTTTTTATTTTTTTTTTTTGATCCAGGCAGAATGCATCAATAGGGCATTGAAAAGGCAGAATCCTTTTCCTAATTCAGGAATATTTAACTCTGCTTTACAGAGGTCCCTCTAGGATATCTGCATGCTTATGTGAGGCAAACTCACTTGTAAGCCTCCATCATGAAAAGTGAAATGTAAATTGGAATGTAAAAGAAAACATGAACTGGTTGTTGGAGACCCAAGTCCTGATTAAAAATCATAGGACTCCTTTGTTTTCCTCGTGGTGTCACAGAAGGAAAGATAAATCGCTGCAATATCTCAGCTGCAGATCCACAAACRCAGATATAAACATGAGGAGAATGCAGAATTAACATCCAAGATATCTGAAACCAATGAAAATAGGGATGGCAAAAAGCTGTCGTGCATCACCTTGTTTTGATGTATTTGAGCACAAGTTCAGATGGATATTATATCCATTCCTGCATCTAAGGATTTTATTGAAATAGTATTTCTAAGGCAGACAAAGTGAGAAGATGCTTTAAAGTTTAATGGATCTTTAGTTACAAATGGASTGGCTTTATCTGGCCAACCAAATCATCTGGTGTGCGACTGAGAACCATTCTTTCTGAAGAAAAGCAATATAAATAGAAATAAAACCAGCCCACTTGAGTATTTTGTAAATGACAATGCTCCTCTAGGATATCAGAGGACTTTGGGAACAAGTGCATCAGTTTTGGTTGACTTGAGCATCATGCAGAGTTGTAGGGAAATGAAAACTGGGCCGAGTGTGATCACAAGTGAGGGTGTGATGCTGCAGGGGATTGCAAACCCCCTGTGCCTGCTGTCCCCTCCTCAGCACCCCAATTCTGGGAGCAGAGAGGGGAATTGGGGGCACTATCAGATGCTGAAGCCTTGGCACACTGGGATTTAGAGGAATCCTGCTCAGGCATATTTTCATTTCTCTATGTGGTTACCCCAAATAAGACAGCCCAGGCTGTGATGAGAATTGCCTGAGCTGTGTCTGTGCCCAGAGATAAAACATCAATGTTCAAAGCACAGCTGAACATTCCTAAAGGATCTCTGATTCTTCCTAATACTGCTCCTTCTGCTCTTGGGAGGGAAAGAGATGGAATATAAGATGCTTGACCCTGAATTTTTCTAAATTTAAGGGAATTTTCTCATTTAATTGCTTTTGCAGTTTTTCCTTTCTAATGTGTGGTGAGAAGCAAAAAGTTTGGAATACGAGTGGAGTGAAATTGGAGCTCCCTGCATGGACAAGCCATGGTGGGGTCTGAAGGCCCCTTGTCTCAGGCTTTAATCAATTTTTGTGGGCTCCTGTGCCTTTTTAGCAGCCCTGCACCCAAATTCCACACTGAAATGATGTAACCACTGYGTGGCTGATGTGCTGCAGGAACTCACAAAAAAAACCCCATTTATTTCAAGCAATCAGCTTGTGATTAATCAATTTATCTGACCCAGGAGTGCTGTGTGAGCAGCTGGGATTCTGTGGCACCTTTTACATGCTCTGCTTTTTGAACACTGGTGCCTTTGGACTGTGGCTCTGCCCCTCAGCACACCACAGCTCTGACTCACTTGCACARTATTAATACTAAAATTAGGTGGTGCACTCATTCCATCTGTTAGTTTCTCATTATATCCACTGAGAGCTGGAAAAAGCTGCAGGAACCACAATTTTCCCTTGAGAAGGGACCACTGGCAGGTGACAATTTGCTTCCAGGTTGTGGTGAGGTCCCCTGCCTTGGTCAAAATCCAGCAGAGCCTCAGCTGGAACATCAGCAGAGGCAAATCTGAAATGAAATCACACAATGAGACCCTGGGAGACACAAAAGTTTTGTGCTACTTCAGAATATTAGAATATCAGAGTATCAGTCCAGTGGAAATGCCACTGGGTTGGTTTTCTTTGCCAAATTCTTATTATAGAGGTATGGCTAATGTGAAGAACTTTGGGAAAGGAAAACATCTGCACAAATGTATTGGGGGAAAAAAATTAAGATTGTAGGATTGTTTTCAAAAAAATGAAAAAAAAATACAGACTGACACCCTTATCCATCTGTAGACCTCATTTAACTTGACAGATGCAAATGGCAAAAGTGTTAAAGGTCAGAAAAATAAGTTCATGTGGGTATAAATTTCTTTCCTATTTTTTTTCCTCTTACTGATGGTAGTGAGAAGTTCTGGGCAAGATATGGGCATGGGGGAAGGTGTTCTCTGTTTTTTACAAAATGCAACTTCTATGCAGAGGTGACGAGGATGTACCAGTAAATAAAACCTGGTCTGAAAATCAGTGTCTAAGATAGGTTTTCACACCTTCCTAAATTTTTTTTTTTAAAAGTTCTACCTGGCCTTTAGTTTCACTATGAACATTTTATTTAGCTTTAATTTTAACTTTACTTTTTAATGTTTCTGAGACGAACTCTTTAAAATGCATCTCTGGAGCTTCTTTCTCTCGTGACATTATTCTATTTTGGTTTTCACAGCTATCAGGTTATAACCCTTCCTAATTAGATTTTTGTAACATTTTCTTTTTTTTTTTTTCTTTTTCTTGTAATGAATAGAAAATCTTGAAAGGTTAGACTTTTACTAAAAACCTATTTATAGAAACAGTCCCTCTGAAGCCTCATACAACTTAATTCACTCAGTTGATTATCTTTCTGGCCTCATTCTCCTCCTCTTCTCCTCCTCCCCATGGCTGTCAATCCACCTGGGTATCATAAGAAAATGTAAAAGTTTTCTTCATTTTCCACTGCTTAAACAAATTAGCTAAAAACTCCTCAGAATTGTAGGAATATTTTTGTGAACGTTTTATGCTTTTTTTTGTTTTGGTGGGGTTTTGTTTTGTTTGGGGTTTTTTGAGTCTTTTTTTTTTGTTTTCTTTGGGAGTTTTTGGGTTTTTTTCTTTTTTTTTTTTTTTTGGTTTGGTGTGGGGTATTTTGTTGTTTTTTTTCTTATTGGGCTTGTTTGGTTTTTCAGTTCTTTTGGTTTTATGAGTACTTTAGAAAGCTAKGCATGGAAAATTTAGGTCTAATTTACAAGTGTTTGATCTGGTGGGGATGAGCTTTGACCAAAGAGTCCAGACCAAGACTCGAGTCCAAATTATGGATGCATTGCCTGCACCTCTCCTCAGTTTTCCCCACAGCTGTCCTTTTTGCTCAGCTGCTTCTGATAACTTTTGAAGAAAACAGGTATTTCTATCATGGACAGAAATGATTTTGATACACGTTTTTTCTTGAAATAACTTGGGACCTTAAAGTAAGTAACAGGCAAATTAAAACACATGTAATATGACTCATTTTAATACATATGGCACTTCAGATTTTTTAAGKAGTGTTGTGGTTGTTCATGAGGATTTTATCCCACTGTTCTGATTACTTTCATTATCCCACCATTGTGAAATGCTGCATGAGCTTTCTCACTGATTAAACCAATTTTGGGGATCTGAATATGGCACATCTGGTGTTTGATGGAGTTCACCACTACAAAGTTGKGATGTTTTGGTTTATCTCAGCCTGGCTCTGAGCTCTTCCTCATCTGCTTTCATCCCTGTGCAATTCAGGCAGAATTGGCTTCGTTCTTGGCCCTGTACTCAGTTCTCCAAACCCTGGAGATATATCCCTGATTTCAGAGCAGCACTTTCAGATCTGTATCACAGATTCACAGGAAGATTTTGGTTGGACTGGACATCTGTAGGACATCTGCTCAKGACAGAGCCAGCTTTGAAGTGAGATCCATTTTCAAGCTCCATCCAGCAGCTCAGCTGCTCCTCCAGCCAAGGTTTCAGCATTTCAAAGGCTGGAGATTCCACAGACTCACTGGGATTTGGTCCATGTTTACCCACTGACACTGGGAACAATTTGACTCCTTTCTCTGAGCAGTTTTCCTTGCTTTAAGGGGTGTCCATCACCTCCAGCCATTGTACTGCCACCCCTGAGAAWTCTGTTCCCCAACACAAATTTCCTCTTGACCTTCATTGCTCCATTCCTTTCCAGGCTTTTATCCCCATCTAGGGCACTCCCTGTTACCTCAGCAGCCAGGGATGGGCAGATCTCTGCCTGGTTATTTACCATTAAATAATCCTTTAGGATTCCCTTCCCTTCCCAGGAAATACCTGGACATATTTTTCAATTTTGCTTCCATTAGAGAGGAGAGGACCAGGTCATTTCTCCACTTGATATTGCACCAGGGTCTGCATGAAGATAAAAGACTCTTTGTCCATTGTGCTGCTGGAAACTGGGACAAGCCCATGACCCAATTTCTGACTCCATGAGGATGATTMCTCCCTCCCCACCCTATTTCTTGTACCTAAAATCACCTGCACATGCACAGGTTAATCCAGGACTCTCACTGTGCAGAGTTTGCACACCCAGAAGCATTTAGAAGCAGCAGAATTTTATTTTTCTTGTTATTCCTTGTGGATTGGMACAGTGTCCTTATCAACAAAATATTTCTTATTAAAGTTCAGAGACATTGCACATCTCTTTTAGCTGGTTGCTTTCCCTCATGTCTCCTCCTGTGTTTTAATAATCTGTGCTATTTTTATTTATCATGAGCAAATAGTCTCAGACTAAATTAAACAAACCACCAGGACCTTAATTTGCCAAGCATTACCAAGGGTTTTTTTTGTTTAATTAAAAATACTTGAMAGATTCTAACTAAAAAGGCCAGGGAATAGTAGTCCAAGGAATTGCTATCTAAAAAAAGTAATTGCTCATTTCATGTGGGCAGCTCAGGTTAAATATCTCAAAGCAACAGCCACATTTTGAAATTCTGATAGAGCTGAACTACTGTTTCTGAAAGGAAGAAGGATTTTGCTGTAATTTGATTCTTTAGGATCTAAACACAGAATGCTCACTGCTTTACCTGAGGTGTAACTACCACGCCACCTTTTTTATTTATACCTGTTATCTAAGCATGCTTTAGGCCAAAGCTGTTTCCAGATTTGCATTTTTTCTTCWGGTATTATATTATTGCAATTCACAATCATATTTAAGGGAGAGTCTGAACGTTCTGAGGCTGTAGCTTATAGAGTGGCAAGAAAGTAAAATGGTTCATACCTAGATCTGTATATCAAAGATTTTCTGAGAATTTTAGAAAATATTTAAGAATATATTTGTGTTTATAATGATTTGATGTGTGTGGAGCAGGAATGCAGATTTGCCATCTGCATCTCCTCTGATCCACCCTGGCAAGCACAGAATGTCTCAGCAAACATTTTCAGGATTGCCTTTCCCAGGATTAGTGGACTGGCTTGGGGGCCTCTTTGCTTCTGCTTGTGCATTTTCAAACAGATTTATAATACMAAATACATTTAATGGAAAAGAAAAATGGCAGGGGAAGGAAACTACACAACCCCAAGTGGGTGAGGGTGAATTTAAACACTTGCTTCATTGTTTTTCAAGGTCTTTTCCAACCAAAACAATTCTATGATTTATCAGCATGGCCTGTTAGGCTGCAATAACAGGGTAACCACTGATGCCCATAAAGAAGTGCAGGTTTAATTGCTGGACACAGAGACTCATTTAAGCTGCTCTTCCAACTGATGTACAAGAGTTTAGGTCACTAAAGGTGTCACTGATATGTGATGCTGTGTATAAACAACAGTTACTTGAGGTCCTCGGAGAAAGATCAGCAAAAGGGGCTGCAGGGGAAGATGAGGAGTAGGGGGAAGTGGCAAAAAAAAAAAAAAAAAAAAAAAAAAAAAAAANAAAAAAAAAAAAAAAAAAAAAAAAAAAAAAAAAAAAAAAAAAAAAAAAAAAAAAACAACCCCAAAACCAAAAAACCAACAAGGAAAAACAAACAAACCAAACCCAAAACAAACAATCAACAACAAAAAGAAAAAGAATAAAGGAATTATGCTAAAATATAAAATACAACTGGCCATGCTTTGACAACACCCTGGTAGAGCAGTTCTTCACCTTGGATAGAGATTAAGGTCCCCATGAGCACTTTTGCACTGCTTTTGCTTCTTTCTCCTGCCTCCTCCTCCTTCTCCCTCCTCCTCCCTCCCACATCCTCACTCCCCCAGCTCCCCATATCTATTGACCCAGATAAGAACCAGCCCGTGACTCAGTGTGCATTAAAAAATAGGCTGGGTGAYTAATGTTTCTTGATTTTTCTTTTTCCTTGTCAGTGCCTTTTGCACAATTATCACATTAATAAATGATCAACATGTCAGTGACTAAAATAGAGCTGGGAGAAATTAGTGCAGTGTATTAATCAGAAATCCATCCCACTGGTGCTGAAAAATGATGGCCAATATAGGACTTGAACACTTGACTTTTTCCTCCTTCTGGCTTGATTTAATTGGAAATTTAAGAAATGCTTTGACCTTTAGATAGCATTGCTTGGATTATTTACAGCTCTGCTCCGAGTGCCAGATTATTTCTTTTAATTTGTAAAAATCCAAAACTATCCTAAGATTACAGGAAATTCAGGGAGTCCTGTTGTGATCTTAGAATGTGTCAGGTGTGMTGTCTGACAAATCACTTAAAATTAGACAGAAAGGATCCAAGGAATATTCCAGTTTGTTTTTCTGTCTCCTTCCCCCTTAACCACCTGGCTATTTTTTGGTTCATTGTCTCTGAGTGACTTCCAGCCACACAGATCCTGCCTTCATTTATTTTGTCCTTTTTTTYCCACCACTTTCCAGCCCAGGTGAAGGGTTTTATCCCTCCCCTTTGGCATACCATGGAATTGAAGGCTGGGAGAGATCCTGCAGATCCCAAATTACAGTCCTGGCTCACTCTGCAGCTGTGACACATCGCTGGGCCAGAAAAGAGCAAACCATCCCTGAAATCTCTACAAACTTGAGGGGAAAGATAATATTCCTTTTGGCAGCTGGACTTGTAGAAAATTCATTAAAATCTAGCCCAGCCTTTGGTTTTATTTCTCTTAATGCTTTCTTAAATGCTCTTTAGAGCCTTTAACCTTTTAAATACGCTGAAATACTGTTGTAAAGGGAATTTTCCAAGTTTGTATTCCTTAATCACAGCAATGTAGCTCYAAGTGGGAACTGGAAGCTTGGAACTGCTCTGCTGACAGAGAAATCAACTCTTYACAGGTTCTCTCAGGCAATCTCCAGGCTAGGGGCAGGAAATCACTTCTGATTAATCTCAGCATCCTCACTCCATCCCCCCCTCGCTCCCCAAATACTCTCCTTGACATTTCAGTGTTTATCAGTGGGCTTGATGGGGTGCAGTCTGTATTTCTAACCTGAACTTATTAAGCAGAAGTGCTTAACATCAGCAATAATTCACAAGATAGATGAGGAGGCAGGCAGCAGTGACAAGACTTTCTGAGCAAATGCAATATTAAACCAAGCAAAGGTTTCACCTGGAGAAAAATGTACCACAGCTCCAAGCTGAGGCAGACTTGTGTGTCRTTTCAGGTCAATATAATATTTTTTTTCAGCAGGCATATGCAGTATTTAATTTATCTTGGGGAACTTGGGCTTGTTCTTGGTGATTTTTTTTTTTTAGACAATAAAGGATTATTCAAACTGCAAGCATAGAGTTGCTTTTTGTACACAGAAGAAATACCACACACCACAAATAAATCTAAATTAAAGTGTGAATTCTTACCATGCAAAACTGAAATTTGTTTGAGTGTTTAAATTTATATTCTYATATCCAAACATGAAACTCACAGTGTAATCAAACACAAGTTAATGTCTCAGCACTCAGCTGCCTRTTTTATATCACATTATAAAAGTTCTTGCTGCACTTTAATCCTTAAAAACCCCAAAGGTTCATGCAAAGAAAAGCTTGATTTTGTCCTGACCTGTTCAGTAAAAGGTCTTGTTACAGAGTCTTTGATGAATAATAGGTGAAAAAAAAACAAAGTTAGCACTATCCAGGATATTGTCTGCAGAGATGGCAATTAGGAGAAAAAGCCACAAAAAGCAAAGAGTTTTCTCATTAAAAGATGAAAAAATCCAACTTACAAAGAAACGCATTTAATAAACCTTGTTTTTTTTTACACTTAACCATTAGAAAATAGCCTTGAATATTTTTCTATAGTGGCTATTATAGGCTTTCAAAAATTGAAATGTAATTTCAATTTTAATKGAATTGTAATTTTTACAGCTGAGGKRTTAGTCTAAAGAGGAAATAAGTAAACTAAAACTCACATTTGCATGCAGARATTTGTTCATCTGTGAATCCCCTACACTCTGATAAATCCCACTCGTGGMTGTTTGCAGGTACCAGCAAACAAAACAAATTGCCAGACCAGGATTTGGAATTTTACAGCACTATCATGCAGAGCTTTTTTTTCTCAGTTGATTGAGGCAGCTGATTAACATGGAATAAAACCATTTCCTGATTTGAAAGGTTCCTCTGCTCACATTATTATCTAATTCTGCACTTGGCCAGGCCACTGCTCCCCCCACAATTAGACGTGGTTTTTCTTTCTCCCTCGTGCTATCTCCTCCCTGSAGATGCAGCCTGACAGTGAGCTGGTCCAGGGTGCTCTCAGAGTCCTTGTTTCTGCTTAAATCTTGGAAAACTAAACAAAAAACAA
>NW_026623629.1:454906-474531 GCF_030028575.1 Malurus melanocephalus
ATTTTACTTTCTTTTGGAAAGAAACTCTTCAGCTCTCTGAAGTCCACCTTTTTAACTAGTAGAATATAAAATACCTCAAYTGAAGCCAGAGGAAATAACCACAATGCAGAGAGAATTTTTTAAAACTGGATTCAAAAGCACTTTTTTTACAGTTAATTCAGTACTCCCTGTCTCGCCTGATTTCAGCTGCTGGAGGAAGATTGCTTCTAATTAGACTCTGACTCCAGACCTGAACATGGTATTTTTAACCTGTTAAACAGGGAGCACCAGTTTGGAACAGGCTGCACTCAGCTGAGCACAGTCCAGCTGGCCCAGGTGGGGACAAATCCAAACACATTAATGCTGCAGGAAAGATCCATATTGGGGATGGGAAATGCTGCATTTTAAGCAAACTCTGAGATCTCTGGGGTTGTGATGTGTTTCTCAGTGGGTTGTGAGATCCTGTTCAGGTCTTGGTGTCCTCATGGAATCATTTTCCAGCACTCCTTTGGCATGGGGCAGAAAGACCTGAGGCAGGGAATAAAACACACAGCAAAGGCATTTTAGTGAGCAGATTATTACATGATTTCAGARGGACAGGTATCTGTTGTGAATTCAGGTCTGGTGTAAACAACAGCTGAAAATGGAAATATCCTCTACAAGTTAAAATAATTCCAGTTGCAACCTCGAAATAAATTGAACAGGAAAACAAAAAACAACAGGGTCAAAACAAAGCAAATCAACATGTTTTTGCTCTGATTTTTCCCATGTAAGCCCCCATCTTTCAGAGCAGGGCAAGGAAGCGTTGACATTTTTTATTTATGAAGCAACTGAAGTAGTCATGCCTGCAGATTTTTGCATTTACCTCTGGCAGTCCCACTACAGAAATTCTCTAATCCACTTGAAGCACATAATTATTGTGGGGAGCCAGCTGAGCTGGAAATGGAAAAGTCCACGGTGTGGAGGACCTGCTGTGCTGCCATTACACACCCAGCACGRTGGAGACACAGCTCTGTGGCCCCATCTGCACCAGCAAAGGAGCAGCACAGCTGCTGCTCAGACAGGAAAATTATTTTAAGCCTGTCTTATACAGTGTCAGCTTATAAATTCTGTGTTTATTCACCCCTGCTCGTGAAGCCTGYGCTGGGAAATGAATGAGCACGGCAAGGAAAGCTTGGATCGTGGGATGTGACAGCGTTAAATTAAGCTATCAGTACTRATTTTATTCTTGGTAAACTTCCTGCTCTCTTCTGATCATTGGGAATGACTTTGGGAGATAGGTTTTTAAAACTTTTTTTTTTCTCTGAAAACTTTTAATATAATAATAATTAAAAAAAAAGCCAAAACACCAAACAAAACACAAAACTGGTGATAACAATTTTTACAAAATCTTTCTTTTTTTTTCCCCTAAGAGTTTTCTTTGTATTACTGCTCTCAAACAGCTCTTTTTCTGTTTTCTATGTATCTATAAATGCATGTGTTATCCACAGACAAAGGGGAAGATCCAGTGTTTACTTCTGGAAGAAASTGGATGATGAATTTGTATCACTGTAAATCTCCCAGTCCCTCCTGCCATGAAAGGAGCTCACTTTCTCGGAGGTCAGAGCATGTTTCCCTGTGCACAGGGATTATTCCTGAAATCACACACATTCTCCACCGTCCAGAGCCCCTTTCACTGCCAGCTCAGCTGAGTCCCTTTGCACAGCCCCTGTGTCAAACTGGGCACACAAATGGTAAAGATGAATGTGAGTTGGGATAGGAGCAGGAATATAAAGCCTGATTTACAGGAGAAATCTAGAAAAAGCTTCTTTTTGAGCATAACAAAATTATGTTTTCAAGGGAAGCCAGCTCCTCACTCTGAGCATATCCAGGTGGGATTAAAGCAGGACAAAAGCAAGGGAGCAGCACCTGAACACCAGGGAGGGCACAAGGACAGGTAGGAAATSCCATGCCTGGAGCTGAAGGGCTGCAAAGCTGCTGATTTAATCTGAATTTCCAGGAGGGACCATKCCTTGTGCAGGCAAAGGGAGAGCCTGGCACAGATGGTGTTGGAGCTGCTCCTTCAGGAGTGGGACCTGGCAGCTCCCTCCTGACAGAACCCATGTGCTGAGGGGCACAGGCTGCAGCCTGGAGCCTGGAGCCAGGATTTGCAGGGTTTTGTCATTTATAAACTCCAGAGASGTGAAGTTTAGAAGTGCTGGTGATAAACACATTGAACCTTTCAGCTGCAGATTTTTGTCAGACAAGAGCGAAGAGAAAGGGGATCAGAGGAATCATAATCAAGGGAACTCTGCAGGGAGAGGAAAGATGCTGTCATATCCCATTTGCTGTTACATGCCTGCTCCTGAGGATGAGTTTCCATTGCCTTTACAGATGAAAGTTACCCTGACAGGGGTTGGAGCAGACAAACCCTCCGCCAGACCTCATCTGTGTGGTGCTGTCACAGCCATGCTTGTGTGGCAGAGCATGTCTGGACAAAATTGCCTTTTATCAGTGCATTTTGGGAAATTCCAGTTAGCTTTCCATACAGCTTCAGTGAGAAAGTGAGAAAGAAAACTGAGTGTACCCAGAGGAGGAATGAAAAGAGCAGAAATTTCCAGTGGATCCCTGCAACAGGCTCCCAGACAGTGGTGTGGAAGTGTTGTGAGCTATTCCAGTATCTGAAAGTGAAAAATCCCAGCCAACCATATTATATTCTGATGATCCCTGCTAGGTTACAGAGAATTGTGTTCCAACCTAGTGGAGTCATCCTTTCTGTAGTCAGATCCTCTACACCAGTTGTGCATGAGCTCAAACTCCAGGTCCTGCCAAAGATGCCTTCCTCATTGTCTGTGGGTGTGGACATCTGCCAGTAAATTCACAGGCCTGTCCTAATATTTGAGTCTTCCTCTAATATTTGAGTGAATAAAAGCTTTCCTTCTGGAGGGAGAGGGCTCTTTTGTCAGGTTAATTAAATCCAGCAATGCTGCCGAGGTTGCAGCTGTTCAAAATTACAAAAGAAGCAGACTTGGGTAAGCCTGGGGATCAGTGCAGTATTTTATGGCTTATACAAAGATTTGTAAGCAAAGGAAGAAAGAAAAAAAATCAAAGCAGGGGGGGCAAAGTGTCTAAATCAAAGAACTTGTTTTGGCTGAATCTTTCTGGCATCGTGGATGTCGACCTGATGGATGTTCCTTTCCAGCAAAGTTTTACTGAATATAATGGAATAACTTACACTACTGAAGAGGAAGCTGAGAAAACTGAATAGAAAACCACTTGAAAGTTCACAGTCTCTTTGATGAGATGATGCTTAATACACTTAATAATGCTAATGCTAAGTAGCAAAATCCTTTGCTGTCCTGAGGCCAAAGTTTCTTTAATAAAGGAGAAAGAAGAGGCAGAAGATGTTGAGCCCTGTCTCTCCTGCCAGTCTATCTAATTAACACTGAATATTAACTAAAATGTTAAGTAATCATCTCCAGTAAGTGATATGGAAATGAGTAGGCTTCAGCTAGACAAAATTCATTGGCATATTTGAATGTATTCATACTAATACTCGAGTGGCTCCATGTTTTCAACCTTCTTTCTTTCTTTCTTTTTCTGTTCAGATTGACAGAACCCTATTCCTGAATATCCATTGTGGGTTCACCATTATAATAGCTCTAATCCTAATAAATGTCACCCTATGTTTGAGTTCAGTATTTTTTTTTAACAAATTGTCTTACTTTCATTGAGTTTTTTCCTTTGGCAAATATATTAGTTATTTGGTATTTAAAGGGTCCTCTTGAGCAGTATTTAGAAAATCAATCTTTGTTGTTTTCAACTCAAAAATCTCAGATTACAGATGTTTAACTTTTTGAGTTATATCTAGATGTTCCAATAATAATATTTATGTACTTTTGTGAGGCATGGAGACCAGCTGMTTCAAAATGCTTCTTACACTTTGAACATACATGAAAAAGTGTCAATATTGTATTGCAGTTAGTTACATCTGTATTTAATTTTCCTTCCCTCTGAGAAACAATCGAATTTAATTCACAAAATTTCATTGGTTGCACAAACACTCAGAAGAAACCTACAGTGAGTTTGGAGTTTTGGAGCTGAAGCYGGACCTCCCTCAGGTTATCCAGGGCCCATTTCTACAYCTTAACTGCCAAATCCTATTAMATGTTGTCACTTCCATGTTATTGARCCATTTTGGAGGTAGAGCTGTGACTGTCTTTTAGTTTTCTTTGCAAACTGTGGATTTGTTAACTGAGATTAATTCCTAATGTCCATATTCACCCGTRCTTTAATGCCCAAGTCCACAGACAAGGAATTTGCAAGTCTACTCAGTTTTGATGTGAATTGCAAATTCTCAGAAGTGCTTGGAGGAAGAAAAGTCTTCCAGAGAATATTTGTGTTATCTCTTTTCTCCAGGTGTCTGGTTTTTAATGTTTGCAGAAGGAACACGAATACCATTTTGTAGAAAAAGCCTTAATGTCTATATTTGTTATCAATGGCTTTTATGTCCACTTATTCCTGGAGTCTTTGGGGAGGACGTTGTGAGGGGAAGCACTGGAAATCCCGCAGAATGACAAAATGATGAAAGTGAGATGAGTATGGGGTTGCCTTTATGGTTTTTATCAGAGAATTTCACAGCARAAGGCAAAGAGGGAGGCGACAGCCCTTGCAACAGGGCAGAGAGAAAKATGTCAAGCATGAAAAATCCAGGCTCCCTTTGAGCTGAATGCAGGAAAATAACAGAAAAGATAAGTGAAASMTTTAAAAATCATAGGCATAGCAACRTGYTCTTCAAATAGGAATTATTTAATCAAAGTCCTGYGGAAATAATTTTTACAAGACTCCCAGGCAGAAGCTTTCCACAGCTATTCCATACAAGGTGCAGGTGTGGAAATGTTTYATTGTCCTGCCTTGTACCAACCTTTTCTCCCTTCAAAACCATGGGGTAATGGATTCTCAGCTCCCTACAGGGCARAAAGAGATATGTAAATATAAATAGGTATTTGAAATCCAGATTGCTGGGAATCACTTGCATCCTTGCCCATGGCATCTACAGTCCTGTAATACATTTTCCAGGGCAGAAGTTAACCCAGTGTAGATCTTTTACAAAGATCAGCAGTAAATGCCCAGCTAATGGGCCAAAAACATCTCTTGGCACTTCAGAGTTTCAGCAATGCCTTTGACCAAACTCAGTTCCTTCAGGTGTGTGTGTGTGGTGCCAGCACAGAAAAAGTTTTGAGTGACTTTAGTTTCTTCATCAAGAACTCAGTTCTCAGACCTTTCACAAGATCAGCCCTTGGAAGACCATTAAATTAACTTTCTGCCTGGATGTTAGGATTACACGCTACGGGAAATGTTTGCTGCAATTTCCTTTTATTGCATAAAAATTGATGAATTTTCAAAAGTCATTATCTCCATCAAACTCAACCTGTTCTCATTAGACTTACTCYAAGAAGAGTTGATGTTCATTTATTTCTGATGCCATCTGCTTTTACTGCTACAACAGACATTTGTGGGAAATTGAATATGGTAATGCTCTTTTTTCACCCCTTGTGTAACAAAAACTTATTTTGAAATTCCTCTGTCTGAAAAGCAGACCAAACTGAAGGAGAAAACAGACATGCAAGAAAAAGTTATTTAGCTTTCACTGCTAGTCAGCTACTCTAAGTTTGAATTAGTTTTTTATTTATTTTMTTTCCCAAATATCTTGTGCATTCAGAGGTCTACAGAAAATGTCAAATTACCCAATTTGCTACTGTTAGAGGCTCTGCTGTCTGTGTCCACTATCACCCCACCTCTTTCAACACAGTGGGATCAAATGATTTTTATGAGAATGCAATTTAAGGGTGAAACTCTTCTTGACTGCTTCCACCTTAATACATACTCAATCTGTTTCAACTGAACCTCAAAAATTGTATTGTAACCTTTCTTTTGGGTTATTAAAAGGAGAATCTGTATTTTCCTTTTATTTAAAGGGTTCATAATGGAGTAGCACAATGCATTCAGTACAGCTCAACTGCACTGACTTCCTGTCGTCAAGGTCATCAGAAGAATCATTTAACCCTTCAATATTCTCATTTTCCACTTCTGAGGAGATTTTGTGCTGTGTACTCAAATGAGAGTGAGCTCTTCTGAATTCTCGTGGCCAGGCTTTTTTCGGTGGTTTTTATCATCATTTTCATTCTTGTGCCAACAAAAAAACTGAACAAGGGCAAAATGTCATTGGCTTAATATAGTGTAGTGTCAAAAGTTGTAATCAATAATGAAAAGGAAGGAAGGCAGATTGTTGATTCTGGAAACAGGATCTATAGTCTAATGGGAAAGGTGAATAATGCAAACTAAATACTATCTATGAAAGCCTAAATAGGACTGTCTCATGTTCTGTCTGTGGCACRGCAAAATGATTCTATCTGAAAATTAACTTTAGGATAGGACTCAGCTGGGAGACTCCATTTTGAGCTAAAACACAGTTTAGTGGAGCAATTCCATAACCTTCAAAAACATTATCCTTCTGTGAAYTTTGTCTGATAGTAAACATTTTAATGTACATAGCTCAAACCCTGATGACTATAGAATTAAATTAATATGAARCATAAAATATTTTTAAAACAACATGTTTTTCCCTCTTTACAACAGAATCATGGAATCATTATTTAAAAAAAGATGAAATTATACAAAGTTGTGCCAAACATTAGGTTCTTTCTTTGCTCCAAGAGCCATTAAAGTTCAGTGTATAATAGCAGCTTCCCCACATTAATGAATTCCTTTGAGGAATATACTTTTATCTCTCATAATAAAAGCAGCCATCTAAATCTTTGGCTTTGGGGGTTTTGTTTTAATCATCACAGCAATATCAAATCATTGCTTTCTCTATCCCACTGTGTGTCCATTTTTATGGATTTGTACAAAAAAAAGCTCTCCTCATGCCAATTCTTTTACTGARCCTGCAATAATATATCAGGGTGCCCACGTTCTTTTGATGTTGGGCTTTATAAACATAAAACCAAATTCATGATTGAATATTCTGGAGTCATTCAAAGTAGAATATCTGCCACTGAAAGAAGAAATGGAAGGCCGTAAACCAGAGTCTTCCTGCTGAATTACAATCCTTAATAAAATGCCAAAATGSATCCTGTCTCAGGAGAGAGGTTCCCAATAGCCTTCCTTCCAGCCACTGAYATTTTTCATGAAATTCAGAGCTCATTATTACCAGTCCTAAGGTTGTGTCCAGGTTCTAGGCTGCTTCACAGAGAGGACARGCTGAATGTGCAGCTAAAGGACATYTYGTGCTAATATGRATAATGATTATCTTCTGGGCTAAACCCTAAGATTCCCGATCATGGATCAGGGCACATTTGTACCAAGTAATCTCAAAAGCCAACTAGTTCCATGAGTTCCACAGCTGCAGAACACACATGGAACCTTCATTGCTCGCTTCGTCTAAAGCTGTCATAATCACAATAGTGCTGTCACTCTATTATTACATATTGGTGTAAACAGATGTCGCCTTCATGAAGAAAAAAAAACATTTGAAAGGCAACAAGTTAGATCTCCTGAAAGTCAGACTTCCCTCAAACAGCTCTTGAACCCAGTGCACAAATTGGTCTGCAGCTGTGTATGAGGACAGTAGAATAAAGTATGTTAAATATGGGATTAAAATCCCTGCATGACACCTCCCTCTCCAAGAAATGCTCTTTTTGCTTTATTTGCTGCATTGAAATATTCTCTAACCTCTATTTTGTCTATTTGAGAAAACCAGCTCGGTCAGGGCAGCTCTGCAGCAAACAGACAATGTCACAAAATTACAGTTAATGAAATGTCCTGGGCTTTGCTTCAGCATCACCAACAGCAAGGAGGAAAGATGACAATAAACCATCAYSTCCCCAAAGGGAAACAGCCCAAAAMCAAYYTTCTGTTGATCCCACCTGCTCCATRGACATGTTKGTATTCCTGTCTTGTAAGCAATGTGGCCAGCTCCTCATTCTGGCTCAAACTAGAGGAAGTCTGAAGATTGKAAGGTTTGCATTGCCTTCAGGGCCAGGCACCAACCAAGGAAAAGTTTCTGGATACTAATTTTGGTCTTAAATTTAGCTTAAACTCCACTTCAGKTGTTGTGTTCCTAACGGGCTTGCTTCTTTATACACTTCACCTCAAGAAGTCTTCAACATGCACTTATAAATTAGGCACAAACTAAGATGCTGCCTTTGAAAAAGGATATTTTACTCGACCTCATGAGTGTGGCCAGCTAGAGCTTTGGGTAAGGATCTTAGAAGGTAATGTTCTGATTTCCTCCTGATGCACTCCATAAGTTATGAGGTCTCATCTGCTCTCTAGCTTTCTGTATATGATTCTTGGGTTTGCTTTGTTCTTGACTGTGTGGGTTTTGAGAAAGATTTTCTATTTTTCAAATAATCTTCACATTTGTTTTGTTTTTCACTGTTATATGGCAGAAATTGTAGCCCAATGTTTTTGCAAAAAAATTTAAATAAGACTAACAAAGAGCAAAAGTAGGTAGGTGACACCAATAGTAGTCTGAAACTACTGCACAGACATTTATTTCTCTGTTGTAGTTACTGAGCTTATTCCTGTCAAGSTGAACAGCCACCTTGAACGCCTCAAGGCTGCTGGAGTTGGCCAAGGTGCAATGAAAGCCCATCATGAGCTCCTGGGGCCGTGCTGCACATCCTGGGAAACACTCGGTGATTCTGGGCACGCAGGAGCCAGAGCTGATGTGATTTGTGCAGTGTACAAACAGCATTGTTAATTATGACTTGGCAAGGCACTGAGGCTGCAACAAGCCAAGGGAGGTTTTTGGCTCGGGTTGCTGATTTGAATTTGGCACTGAAGGATATCAACCAGYTCTCCCTGCTGAAGTTTGCATGGAGGTGTTTTTTGTTTGGTTTGGTGACTTTTAAATTTCTTTTCTTTGCCCTCTTTCATACCTAAAATTTTCCTTTAGTCTCCATGTTAATTTAACTGCTGTCAGGTTCCTACATCAGGAGTGTTTTTAATCTTCTCAAAAACGATGCATAATTTGAAAAAAACCACAATATTTTTAATAACTTCTGTTGAATGCAAAGGGCAATGCTCCTACAATTTTGCTTACCGCAGAATAAAACATTTCAATGAAAATTCCTTGGCATAAATATGTAAGAACCTAGTGGGGAAACCACTAGTCAGATTGACTGTCTATAATGTGTTGTTGGTACTTTTGCTTTCAGCTTAGGTTTTTTTATTCAAGGGTGAGTGGCACCTGAGGAAATCAGGATTCAAATTAAAAATAAATGCAATCTGATTTCCTAGGAAAAAAATAACAAGGAGGTTTTGGGCTSAGACCATAGAGGCATTCATTTACCAACTGTTTACTGTTCAGCTCCACTGCCATCKCTCTGCATCGATTTTCTTTCAAAATAACATCCCCCTCGCCATTGACAAGTCAATTCCAAATAGCAAATTCTCCTTTCCAAGTGTTCMGTCTATATTGCTCTTGGGCTTCAGAAATGCCTGGACTGGTTTAATATGAGGAGCTCAGGGGTTCTCCCTGACAGACCTGTCTGATTTGCTGATTACCTGGGATGTTTTCTCAACTGCCAAGAGAAAAATTAACTCCCCATTTTGACACACGTGATGAAATAAATGTGGGTTGGAATGAAATGAGTTAGCTCTCAGCTTTCCCATTTCAAGGTCAATTATGAAAATACTGTTTTTCCTGCACTGCCAACAGCAGTGTAAATCCTTCCAAATTTTAAGGGTAGATTTTCTTCWCTTTCATGTACAAATCAAATCTAAAAGAAAAGTTTTTAAAATAGTTTATGTCTGGTGGGAAATTTTGAAGTACTACTTTTTTTTTCCCTTGATTGTTTTTCCTCCTGAGTTTTTCCCATAGATGTGGCTCCAGGTCAGGAAACCTCCAAAGCATGGCTTTGCTAGATCTGAGTTTAATGCAAGAGCTGCACTGGATTTTGAGAGGTTTAACATAATGTGGAATTATTTCATTTTCTTGACCTACAACTTCTATTTGAAATCTCCAGGCTTAGCTCAGGGTAGAGCCACATCTGAGCCACCAGGGTCAGGCTGTGGGCTGCTGAATAACTCACTCCCATCCCAGCACACCTGGTTTTGGGATATAGMTCTTCCAAATCCAACTTCTTACGGCTTTTCTTTTCCAAATGGAAATCATTCATTATCTCCCCCAGTGAAAGAGGTTTCTGGAGGCARTCTGGGGCTGTGTGAAGCAGCAAACCTGCAGGCACAACATTCCAAACCATCATGGCTGGGGATGTCTGCAAAGCCAAATCTCACCTCGGGGATGCTGGAGCAGCGTGCCTTCCACAGGAGCAGCTGCCAGAGGTTTATCACTGCAGGGAGCCAGACTGGACAGCCCTGTACTCCCCAGGCATCTGCATTTAATTCAGATGGAATGGAGATTCACTGCCTCCAAACTCCAAAAGATCAGGAGAAGTTGCACTGGCACAGGCAGCATTAATTTGTCAGTGCCCTAAGAGTAAAGGCAGCTGATGAGAAGAAGTTGTTTAATTCCCTGCCTCCTGCAAGTCCGAGGGAAATGCTGCACGCTGTTTTCTTGAATATGACACAAGAGCTTAGCAGAGTCATTTAACTCAAATGAAACAAAATGGTACGACTGGAGGTGCCTRCTGAGGGCAAAAGCAGGAACAAATAGATATGAAAGAATTGCTGGCATGATTTAAGATCTGCTGGTGAGCTGGGCTGATGGAGACCAGTCTGCACAAGTGAAACCACAGCACTTCATCAGGGGCAAAACTGGAATATTCTGAAAGTGTTGGGAGAACCGATAACAAAACAAGCATTAACAACAAAAATGTACTGCCAGCTGGGGACTTTCGTCTCAGACAGGCTACAAAAGAGATTGGAAACAAATAAATATGATAGCAACACAACCCTTTCAGAAGACATCTTTTCCCTCAATTAATCTTTTTCAAACTACCACTGATATAAAAATATCTGTGCATGGTGGAAGCGGGAGAAGGCTCTTTTAGCCTCGAGCCACAGCTTGCAGCAATATTTGACTCTGATACAGCAGGGGAATTGCATGGAAAGCTSAGAAATTCTGGAAGAGAAGTAGGAAAGTGGATATTTCAAAACATATATTCCTTCTGCTGGCTTGTGGGGGAATAACARACCCTTAATGAGCGGGAAGGAGCTCATGAATATGTGCTGAGTACCCTGGGTATTTAAAGCTCTGGCAGAGCTGATGAGATGAAATGTCACAGAGATCTGTGTGCCTTTCCTCTGCAGCCCCTGAGGTTTATTGCACACAGAGGTGTGGATTGCAGCTCTCTGTGAGGAGTGTTAGTGTGCTCACAGACAAAAACCACATCCTGGAAAAATCAACATTCACAGAGGCAGACTGTCAGAGGAAAATGGAATCAGATAGCAGTGGCTGAGGGGGGATATTTGTTAAACACAAAAACCTTCTGGAAATGCTGCCTGTGCCCTGGAGGAGCAGCCGTCCATGGGTTAAGCACATGGCATGTACATGTGACAACTGGACAGGGATTTTTTTCTATGGGGATCAAAATTTTACTATTCTCAGTGGAAGGCCTTTCAGAAAATCAGCCTCGAGATCAACTCTATTTGCTCACAGGTTGGGTTCTTCCTAGAGAAAACTGCACTGACCCACAGATTTCCATCAGAAACGCCTGCCAATTGCRGCAGATCACTAAATAGCCATTAAAATTGCTGTAAGACCTCTACACCTCTACACTACCCTGAATTACAAACATTTATAAACCTAATCTGTTCTCAGTATCAAGTGAACTCCTCGTGACCYATCTAAAGCTCTGTGGCTTTGCCAGAATTTATAAAACTGTCTCTTGTTGTCTTCACATTTCCACACTGAGTGTGAGTGTTCCTGGCTGCAGCAGGAGCAAATTTCAGGCACAAACCCACTGCAGGGCACAAGAAGGACCCAAATCCTCAGAGCAGAGGCACATTGGCAATGTGGAGTGCAGGGAACAGATGCTCCAAAAAATGGGCAACTGAAACCAATGGGAACCCACCTGTGCCAAAGAGCACCCRGAGAAGGGTTATAAAGAGCTCTTCAGAGACATGGCTTACACAGGAAAAGTTCTTAGCTACATTTACTAGCCTGTTTTATGGTTTGTTTGGCTTTTTGTGTGTTTGTGTATGTTTTATTTCCTTTAATTAGCACATCTTAGATTTTGGTCCTTTATTTTATTTTTAATTATGTTCTTTTAATGGGCTTACCATTGTTGCTTATTTCAAAACCAGCACAATAGTTCACCCTCCTGCTTCCTTGGAGGCCATGTCTAACAATACAACTYTTAAGCAGCAGTAGAAAAAAGTTCATTTTAATTCCATATATACATGATCAGAAAGCAACAGGGATGGGATTTGTCTTTCTACGGAGCTCTGCATGTGTTTAAAAAACCTTTTTTTTCTTCCTATATTAAGAAAGAAAAAGAAAATCTCAGTGGTTTTAACACTGCATATGTTGATGCTAGCTTAAGAACATTGCCTTTCTGAAACTCCTTTTATAGAATCTTCTGACTTTTCTGGGGGCAAGAAAAGTTCTGTTAGGGCAAAGGGAATTAAATTTTATAAGCTGGTTATTAATTTTTCAAGGTTGTACTTGTRAGTTGTGTAAGAACTGAACAGAAAAAAAGGGAAGTATTTTCTTTTTTCTTCTTTATATAAACTCTATGGACTTGTGAAGTAATAAGCTCACCCTATGYTTCCCCTAACATCTATCCCTTGTGMACCCTTTCTCAGTTTTCTTCAAATCAAGAAATTCTGCTTTATCCTTTAAGTTTTGGGTTACTTGTTGTTAGACTTTATCAAGCAACCAATTCAGCAGATATTGAACATGGATAAGATCACCAGCCTGGGAGCAAACCAGGGAAAAACTAAAGTAGAAACATGAGCTTCCTCCATATAGAACAAAGCTCTTCTAAGAATCCTGAGGAATGGAAAGCAATGAGAGATTTAATTTTCTGCTTGGAAAGCTATCTCTGGTTAAGCATCTTTAAAAATTATTTAGTTTATCTGAATATTTTTTTCCTTGGAGCAAATTTAATRTGTGGTTACAGTTGCTTCCTATCTTCGGGGTTTCAAATGTTTGAGTTAAGTGAACCTTAATTTCTTTTGCATGTGTGGATGTTTAAAGTCCTAGAGATGTAGTATCTGTGTATTGTCTGTGTTACTATTTAATRTGTGCCTAAAATCCTAGTTTTCACTGAGTATGATGAGGATGTTGCTCACTTGTGAGCTCAGGTGGGTGACAGATTTATCTGAGACAACATAACCAGGAAATACTCTGCTTGGTGTGGGGATGGGGTTTTGTGGGTTTGTTTCTTTGTGGTTTTTACTCCTGAATATGTTTTCTGCTATTGCACTCAGTGTTGCATGCCCAAGAATGTGTCTGTTTCTTYTGGATATATCCGTTTATTTTTGGATTACACCAGTTAGTGCAATAAAAGTTATTGCATTCTTCTACAAACTGCTTGTTTTAGCATTCTAAGGACTCATGAAGATGAAAATAACAATAAAAAAAATTGTCGCCTTCTGCCTTTAACACYCACCTTCAGGTGCTACACCAGGAAAGCCATTCTCCTCTTGCTTTATCCTTGCTAGGGCTGTTTGAATGGAAATTATTGTAATTAGCTCCACATTTCAAAATATCAACATGTGGAAGTGTTTGTGTACCCTCTAAATGAGTGTTGCTGGAAGAACACAGGCATCAGAGGATGCTGAGATAATTTCCACTCACCAGGCAAAGGGAAATGTTCAGGAACTGAAAATAAAAGAAAGCTAGATCTGTGAAATTGTCTTAAATGAGGGAAATTTTGAAGCAAAATGAAATCATTGTGCTGAAATACAAACAATCCAGCTTTATGGGGACAGCATTATTTGATTAATGATCAAACCAAGCCCTGATATTGATTATTGGTAGCTCTGAGTGTATTTACCTGGAGTGCAGATGAAACCCTGGAGCTGAAACACTGGGAAGGCTCAAAGTATTGCTCTGTACTCTTCAGTGGAAATGTGTGCATTTATCGCTGTTGCAGGGTTGGRTGTGAAGAATAATTGTGAGGCTGARCAGTGCCATGGCAGAGATCCCAACCTTGCAGAGTCAAACTGCCTCCAGGGGAGCCCCCTGGGCCTTCCCACCCACCCCAAGTGTCTGTCAGTCCACTCAACTCCATGTCTGTGGGGAACCCTCACCACCAAGAAGTCCCAGAGGAGAACATCAATGGGACACTGTTGGGATCCACAGAGTGAGGTTTTCTACTTTATATGTGGCTGTCACTCTCTTTGTCTTCCCACACCTCTTTTCTATTTCTTTCTAGTTCTCTCTTTCTCTCTCTTACTGTTAAATAAAATCCACACTATGGACTTTGGTATAAGGCCTTGTTTGCAGCCTTGGAGAGAGGCATTCCTGATCATTTTAATGACTGGACCATAACAAAGGGTTGGAAGCCCCCAAGCCCTGGGACTGCTCCATGTCCCTTTCAGCTGTTGAAGGGTTCCACGAGTGGCCCTCTGTGACACAGGGCCCTGGGTGATGTGGAACCTTGTGGTGCCCAGAGGCCATTGTGACATGGTGGGGGGTATATAAGGGGCGCAGAGCCCTGGGGTGCCCAGTTGGGTGACAACCTCTNTGTGGAACCTTGTGGTGCCCAGAGGCCATTGTGACATGGTGGGGGGTATATAAGGGGCGCAGAGCCCTGGGGTGCCCAGTTGGGTGACAACCTCTCAGCAGGAAGCAGCTCCYGGGATCCCTCTGTGCCAGATGACATCAGACACRGAAGAGGACAAGGTGAACCCCAACTCYCAGCGGAGAGTCTGGGAGTCTCCCTGTCTGGAAGATCAGGCCCTCAGTGGCTGGGGACAGGCAGTGGCTCAGGCCTGGCCTTGTTGGACACTGAGGAGGAGGGGGCCCTTGTCCACATGGATGAAGAGTGGGAATATGACACGGATCAAGAGCTTTCCCAATTGGAGCATGCGAGCTGCCATGAGCTTTGCCTCTGGCAGGAAGTTACAGTCCACAAGTTTTATCAAAGGCAAGAAGTGGTCATCGGGAATTTTCCCCATGGGGAGCTCTGAGACACCAAGAGTTGCATCAGAGGGAGGTAGGTGTCACAGTCCAGAGGGGACATGGCACAGAGCAAGAGCTGCACTGGGAAGAAAGTGTGACAGTGCAGGAGCTCTACCACTGTGACAGACAGGATGAGGAGCTGCACCTCAAACAACACAGTGGGTACAAGGACACATCACAAGAGGAAGCCTGCTCTGAGCAGGACTTGTTATTAAAGAAGCAGGTAGGTACCAGGACTGATCCCAAGAGGAAGTCTGCTCTGAGCAGGACTTTATTAAAGAAGCAGGTAAGTACCAGGACTGATCCCAAGAGGAAGCCTGCTCTGAGCAGGACTTTTGCCTCAAAGAAACAGGTAGGTTCCAGGACAGATCCCAAGAGGAAGCCTGCTTTGAGCAGGACTTTTGCCTCAAAGAAACAGGTAGGTTCCAAGACAGATCCCAAAGGGAAACCTGTTCTGAACAGGATTTGTACCTAGAAGAAGCCGGTAGGTACCAGTTSAGATTTCAGGAGGAAGCCTGCTYTGAGCAGGACTTGTCCCTAAAGAAGCAGGTAGGTACCAGGACAGATCCCAAGGAGAATCCTGCTCTGAGCAGGACATATTCCTAAATAAGCAGGTAGGTACTGGGTCAGATTCCAAGATGAAGCCTGCCCTGAGCAAGACTTGACGCTACAAGAAGCGGGTAGGTTTCAGGACAGATCCCAAGAGGAAGSCTGCTTTGAGCAGGACTTTTTCCCCAAAGAAGCAGGTAGGTACCAAAACAGATCCCGAGGGAAATMCTGCTCTGAGCAGGAYTTGTCTGTCAAAGAAGCAGGTAGGTTCCAGGACAGATCCCAAAGAGAAACCTGCTCTGAGCAGGATGTATTCCTAAATAGGCAGGTAGGTACTGGGTCAGATTCCAAGACGAAGCCTGCTCTGAGCAGGACTTTTGCCCCAAAGCAGCAGGTAGGTACCAAAACAGATCCCAAGGAGATTCCTGCTCTTAGCAGGATTTGTCTGTCAAAGAAACAGGTAGGTTCCAAGACAGATCCCAAGAGGAAGCCTGCTCTGASCAGGACTYGTTCCTTCAAGAAGCAGGTAGGTTCCAAGACAGATCCCAACAGGATGCCAAGTCTGAGCAGAATTGTCCCCAGAAGAAGCGGGTAGGTACCAGGTGACATCCCAAGGAGAAGCCTGCTCTCAATAGGACTGGASTCTACAAGAAGCAGGTAGGTATCAGTTCAGATCCCAAGAGTAAGCCTGCTCTCAGCATGACTTTTGCCTCAAAGAAGCAGGTAGGTTCCAGGAGAGATTCCAAGAGGAAGCCTGCTCTGAGCAGGACTTTTGCCCCAAAGCAGCAGGTAGGTTCYAGGACAGATYCCAARGRGAAWCCTGCTCTGAGCAGGATTTKTCTGTCAAAGAAGCAGGTAGGTTCCAGGACAGATYCCAAAGAGAARCCTGCTCTGAGCAGGATTTGTCCCCAGAAGAARCCGGTAGGTACCAGTTCAGATCCCAAGAGGAAGYCTGCTTTGAGYAGGACTTGTCCCTAAAGAAGCAGGTAGGTACCAGGACAGATTCCAAGAGGAAACCTGCAATGAGCAGGACTTTTGCCCCAAAGAAGTAGGTAGGTTCCAGGACCAATCCCAAGAGGAAACCTGCTCTGAGCAGGATTTGTCTCCAGAAGAAGCCGGTAGGTACCTGTTCAGATCCCAAGAGGAAGCCTGCTCTGAGCAGGAGTTCACCCTAAAGAAGCCGGTAGGTTCCAGGACTGATCCAAAGGAGAAGCCTGCTCTGAGCAGGACTTGACCCTAAAGAGGCAGGTAGGTTCCAGAACAGATCCCAAAGGGACGCCTGCTCTGTGAAAGCCTTGTACCCTGAAGAAGCAGGTAGGTACCAGGGCAGATCCCAAGGAGCAGCCTGCTCTGAGTGAGGCTTGCATTGAGCTCCAGGCACCAGAGCTGTGGCCCCAAGAGCCTCTCTGTGCTCTGCCTCCCCATCTGGAAGCCAAGGCCCCCGGGGGACACGCGGCTCGTCTCAGCTTTGAGGAGCAGGTACCGGTGGCAGGGGCACAGAGCCAGTGCCTGCCCCGAGTGGCCGCCCCAGCCCCTGGCATGCCCAGCTGATGCCTTAGGGAGCCCAGGCCCTCAGTCAGCAGCCATCTTCGCACAAGAAGCGGCCCTCTCTCCTCAGGTGGGTGTTGCATGGCCTCTGCTGCAGCCTCTGCCTGGCACCCCAGGTGCAGGATTAGGGCCCGCTGCCAGCGCCAGTGTGGGGCCTGAGAATGGTGGCCAGCCCTCAGCCTGCCCCATGTCCTGGGAGAGAGACACGGCCACCCCACAGCCTGCCCCACATCCTGGGGGAGACACACAGGTTGGTGGCCACCCCGCAGCCTGTCCTGCATCCTGGGGAGTCACACTGGCTGGCGGCCACACCACAGCCTCCACCGCATCCAATGGAGCCACACGGGCTCGTGGCCACCCCACGGCCTGCCCTGCGTCCTGGAGGAGATACATGGGCTGGCAGCCACCCCATGACCTGCCCCGCGTCCTGAGGAGCCATATGGACTGATGACCACCCCGTGGCCTGCCCCGCGTCCCGGGAGGGAGAGACAGGCTAGTGGCCACCCTACAGCCTGCCCTGCATCCTGATGGAGCCACATGGGCTGGCAGCCACCCAGCACCCTGCCCCGCATCCCAATGGAGGCACACGGGCTGGCAGCCACCCCACGACCTGCCCCGAGTCCCAGGGAGCCACATGGACTGATGGCCACTACGCAGCGTGTCCCGTGGCCTAGTGGAGCCACACAGGCTGTGGCCACCCCTCAGCCTGCCCCATGTCCCAGGGGAGACACATGGACTGGCAGCCACCACACAGCCTGCCCCGCATCCCGGGGGAGCTACACAGGCAGGAGGCCACCCTTCAGCCTGCCCTATGGCCCGATGGAGCCACACAGGCTGGTGGCCACCCCACAGCCGGCCCCGCATCCAATGGTGACACATGGGCTGGCGGCCACCCTGCAGCTTCCTCAGCRTCTGATGGAGCCACATGGGTTCGTGGCTACCCCGTGGCCTGCTCCGCTTCCCGGGGAAGACACGCGGGCTGACGGCCAGCCTGCGGCCTGCCCCAAATCCTGATGGAGCCACATGGACTGGCAGCCATCCAGCACCCTGCTCCGCAGCCCAGGGGAGCCACACRGGCTGGCAGTCACCCCACTGCCTGCTCCACATCCTGGGGAGCCATATGGGCTGGCACCCACCCCACAGCCTGCCCTGTGTCCCAGGGCAGCCACACAAGCTGGCAAAGACCCCTCAGCCTGCCCTGTGGCCCAGGGTAGACACATAGACTGGCAGCCACCCCTCAGCCTGCCCCGCATCCTGGGAGAGCCACACAGGCTGGTGGCCACCCTACAGCCTGCCCCACATGCCGGGAGGGACACACAGTCTGGTGGCCACCTTATAGCCTGCCCCACATCCCGATGGAGCCACATGGGCTGGCTGCCACCCTGTGGTCTGCCCCACATCCCTATGGAGCCTTATGTGCTGGCACCCACCCCATAGCCTGCCCTGCGTCCCGGGGGAAACACATGGGCTAGTGGCCACCCCCCATCTTCCTCTGCATCCAATGGAGCCACATGGKCTCATGGCTACCCCACGGCCTGTCCCACATCCTGGGGAGCCACACAGGCTGACGGCCACCCCTCAGCCTGCCCTTCAGCCTGATGGAACCACATGGACTGGGAGTGACCCTGCAGCCTCCCTGCATCCCAGGGTAGACACACAGGCTGGTGGCCACCCTACAGCCTGCACCACGTCCCGGGAGGGACACACGGGCTGGCGGCCACACTGAGGCCTGCCCCACATCCTGATGGAGCCACACGGGCCGGGGGCCACCTTACAGCCTGCCCTGCRTCCTGGGGAGCCACACGGGTTGGCAGCCTCCCCATGACCTGCCCCAAGTCCCAGGGTGCCACATGGGCTGGCAGCCACCCCGCAGCTTCTTCYRCATCCGATGGAGCCACATGGGTTCAGGCCACCSCACAGCCTGCCCCACATCCAGAGAGAGATACATGGGCTGGCTGCCACCCTTCGGCCTGCCCCGCATCCCAGGGGAGACACACAGGCTGGCTGCCACCACTCAGCCTTCCCTATGGCCTGATGGAGCCACATGGGCTGTTTGACACACCGCAGGTTCCTCCGCATCCAATGGAGCCCCATGGGTTTGTGGCCACCCCGCAGCCTGCCCCATGTCCCGGGAGAGAGAGACACGGGCTGGCAGCCACCCTATAGCCTGCCCTGTGTCCCGAGGGAGCCACATGGACTGATGGCCACCCCTCGGCCTGCTCTGCATCCCAGGGGAGACACACAGGCTGGTGGCCACCCAGCAGCCTGCCCTGCATCCTGGGAAGCCACATGGACTGGMGGCCATCCTACAGCCTGCCCCGTGTCCCGAGAGAGATACATGGGCTGCCCRCCACCCTGCGGCCTGCCCCACATCCCAGGAGAGAAACACAGGCTGGCGGCCACCCCACAGCTTGCCCTGTGGCTTGGTGAAGCCACATGGACTGGCAGCCACCCTGTGGCCTGCCCC
>NW_026623629.1:475241-478735 GCF_030028575.1 Malurus melanocephalus
GCCTGCCCTAAGGCCCAGGAAACCAGGGCAGGTTCCTCCGCATCCAATGGAGCCCCATGGGTTCGTGGCCACCCTACAGCCTGCCCCATGTCCCGGGAGAGAGACACCAGCTGGTGGCCACCCTATAGCCTGCCCTGAGCCCCGGGGAGCCACACGGACTGATGGTCACCCCTCAGCCTGCTCCGCATCCCAGGGGACCCACACGGACTGATGGCCACCCTGCAGCCTGCCCTGCATCCTGGGAAGCCACATGGACTGGCAGCCACCCCATGGCCTGCCCCGCGCCCCGGGGGAGACACACGGGCTGGCAGCCGCCCCACAGCCTTCCCTGCATCACAGGTGAGACACACGGGCTGGTGGCCACCCCACAGCTTCCTCTGCATCTGATGGAATCACATGGACTGGCGGCCACCCAGCACCCTGCTCCGCAGATCAAGGTAGCCACACAGGCTGGCGGCCACCCTCAGCCTGCCCTACGGCCCAATGCAGCCACATGGACTGGGAGCGACCCCGCAGACTCCGTCACATGGGCTGGCAGCCACCCCACAGCCTACCCCAAATCCCGATGGAGCCACATGGACTGGCAGCCACCCCGCAGCCTGCCCCGTGTCCTGGTGAGTCACACAGGATGGCGGCTGCACTGCAGCCTGCCCCACATCCTGATGAAGCCACACAGGCTGGCAGCCACCCCATGGCCTGCCCTATGTCCTGGGGGAGAGACACAGGATGGTGGGCACCCGCAGCCTGCCCTGCATCCAGGAGAGACACACGGGCTGGCGGCCACCCCTCAGCCTGCCCTAAGGCCCAGGGAACCACAAGGACTGGCAGCCACCCCTCAGGCTGCCCTACGGCCTGATGGAGCCACGCGAGCTGGCAGCCACCCCGCAGCCTGCCCCGCATCCTGTCTGAGACACACAAGCTGGTGGGCACCCTGAGACCTGCCCCACATCCTGATGGAGCTACATGGACTGGTGGCCACCCCGCAGGCTGCCCTGCATCCCAGGGACCCACAAGGGCTGGCGGCCACCCAGGACCCTACTCCGCAACCGAGGAGAGCCACACAGGCTGGCAGTCACCCCACAGCCTGCCCCAACTCCCGATGGAGCCACATGAGCTGGTGCCCACCCCGCAGCTTCCTCCGCATCCAATGGAGCCACATGGGCTGACAGCCACCCTGCGGCCTGCCCCACATCCCGATGGAGCCACATGGGCTGGCGACCGCCCCACAGCCTTTTCTGTGGCCCAGGAGAGACACACGGGTTGGTGTCCACCCCGCAGCCTCCACCGTATCCCAGGGGAGACACATGAGCTGGCAGCCACCCCACGGCTTCCTCCACATCCGATGGAGCCACATGGGCTCATGGCCACCCCACAGCCTGCCCTGTAAGCAGGAGAGACACATGGGCTGGCGGCCACCCCTCAGCCTGCCCTACGGCCCGATGGAGCCACATGGGCTGGCAGCCGCCCCACAGCCTTCCCTGAATTCCAGGGGAGACACATGGGCTGGTGGCCACCCCACAGACTGCCCCATGGCTCGGTGGAGCCATATGGGTTGGCAGCCACACCGCGGCCTGCCCTATGGCCCAAGGAACCACAAGGACTGGAAGCCACACCTCAGCCTGCCCCACATCCTGGTGGAGTCACATGGGCTGGTGGCCACCCCACAGTCTGTCCTGTGGCCCAGGGAACCACATGGACAGGCAGCCACCCCGCAGCCTCCACCGTATCCTGGGGGAGAGACACGAGGTGGCAGCCACCCCGCAGCTTTCTCCACATCCGATGGAGCCACATGGGCTCATGGCCACCCCATGGCCTGTCCCACATCCTGGGGAGCCACACGGACAGGCAGCGACGCCTCAGCCTGCCCTACGGCCCAATGCAGCCACATGGACTGGGAGCGATCCCACAACCTCCCCAGCATCCTGATGGAGCCATGCAGKCTGGTAGCCACTCCGCAGCCTGCTCTGTGTCCCAGAGGAGACACMTGGGCTGGTGGCTACCCTACAGCCTGTCCCACATCCYGATGGAGCCACACGGGCTTGCGGCCACCCTGTGTCCTGCCCCATTCCTGGGAGAGAGACACCGGCTGGCAGTCACCCTTCAGCCTGCCCCACGTCCCAGGGAGCCACATGGGCTAGCGGCCACACTGCGGCCTGTCCCACATCCTGATGGAGTCACATGGCCTGGCKGCCACCCAGCACCCTGYTCCRCAGACCAAGGTAGCCACACAGGCTGGCGGCCACCCTCAGCCTGSCCTACAGCCCARTGCAGCCACATGGACTGGGAGYGACCCCRCAGCCACCACCRCATCCAGATGGAGCCACACGGGCTGGCAGCCACCCCGCGGCCTGCCCTGCRTCCCRGGGGAGACACACGGGCTGGTGGCCACCCTACAGCYTGCCCCAYGTTCTGATGGAGCCACATGGACTGGTGGCCACCCCACAGCCTTCCCTTCATCCCAGGGGAGACACATGGGCTTGTGGCCACCCCGCAGCTTCCTCCACATCCGATGSAGCCACATGGACTGGGAGCGACCCCGCAACCTCCCCAGCATCCCGATGGAGCCATATGGTCTGGCAGCCACCCCATGGCCTGCCCTGCATCCCAGGGGAGACACACAGGTTGGCAGSCACCCCGCAGCTTCCTCCACATCGGATGGAGCCACATGGGCTCATGGCCACCCCATGGCCTGTCTCACATCCTGGGGAGCCACACGGACTGGCGGCGACACTTCAGCCTGCCCAACAGCCAAGTGCAGCCACATCCCGATGGAGCCATATGGGCTGGCAGCCACCCCACGGCCTGCCCTGTAAGCAGGAGAGACACATGGGCTGGCGGCCACCCCACAGCTTGCCCCGTGGCTCAGTGGAGTCATATGGACTGGCAGCCACCCTGTGGCCTGCCCCGCGTCCCGGGGGAGACACACGGGCTGGCAGCCACCCCGCAGCTTCCTCCACATCTGATGGAGCCACATGGGCTCGTGGCCGCCCCACAGCCTGCCCTGCATGCAGGAGAGACAAATGGGCTGGTGGCCACCCCACAGCTTCCTCCGCATCTGATGGTGTCACATGGACTGGCGGCCACCCAGCACCCTGCTCTGCGGACCTAGGTAGCCACACAGGCTGGTGGCCACCCTCAGCCTGCCCTACAGCCCAATGCAGCCACATGGACTGGGAGCGACCCCGCAGACTCCGTCACATGGGCTGGCAGCCACCCCGTGGCCTGCCCTGCGTCCCAGGGGAGACACACGGGCTGGCGGCCACCCCTCAGCCTGCCCCATAGCTCAGTGGAGCCATATGGGCTGGCAGCCACACCGCGACCTGCCCTGTGGCACAGGGAACCACAAGGACTGGCAGCCAACCCTCAGGCTGCCCCGCATCCTAGGGGAGTCACATGGGCTGCTGGGCACCCTGAGGCCTGCCCCACATCCTGATGGAGCTACATGGACTGGTGGCCACCCCGCAGGCTGCCCTGCATCCCAGGGAGCCACAAGG
>NW_026623629.1:479078-538879 GCF_030028575.1 Malurus melanocephalus
AAAAAAAACCAAAACAAAGCAAAAAAAACCCCACACAGAATAAATAAACCCCACAGCAACAACATAAAACACAAACAAAAAACCCATAAAAAAACCCGCAAATAGGACTAATACAAGGAAGATGAAGAATTAGTAGCAGTAAATAAAAAAAAAGAATAAAGAAAAAAAAATAGGAAAAAGCAAAAGGAAAAATAAGTGAGAACAAGAATGAAAATAAAAAATTGAAAAAGAAAAAAATACTAATAAGAATAATAAAAGGATTAAGAATAATGAAAAGGAAAAAAGGAATAAAATAAGAAAGACAAAAAGAAAGAAGTAGGAAAAGGAATAAGAATAATAATAAGAAAAATAGGAGAAGGACTAAGAATTAAAATAAGAAAAAGAGGAAAAAGAAAAAGAGAAGGAATAAGAATTTAAACAAGAACACATATCCTCAGAATGATTTAGTTTGGGAAAGACCAGAAAGATCATCTAATTCAGATTCTCTGTGTCTATCCCATTTCTTGGTAAATAAAATCCAGGTGAAATAAAATCTATATGTTGTCATTTTATGKTCTCATTTGCGCCTTCATTCAGGCAGAGGCTTTTCTAGTATCTTTAATAACCGGACTGTTAACTAACACTTGGGCACCAAAATCCTGAATCCTGGCTGTAGCAGCCAGGAGTAATTGTAGTAGAATGTGTAATAATAGCTATTACACACTTGTTTGGTTCTAATCAAAGTATTAGTACAGTTAACAGATTAATGGAAAAATGGGAAACAGTGGGATGAGACAACAGAGCTGGCTTCCATCACTGGACTTAATGGTTGAAATATTTTATTAGAAACAAGTTAAATCTGTCTAATATTATGTGTRTTACATGTGATTGGGCATAAGAATTCCTCTGGTGTAAGGCCAAGTACAAGCTAAAGGAGCACATCATAATTTCTGCTGATAATGGCCTGGCAGGGGAGAGCTGGGCTGCTCCATACCTGAAAGGCAGCAGATGATGGCTGGATCAGCCATTGCTTGAGAGGAAAAAAATAAAACAAACCCACAGTTGAGATTCCCATTCCGGTTTCACTTTGCATTCCATTTTGGAAGGCTGAAACTTACAAAAAAAAAAAAAAAAAAAGGCAACTTTTTAGAAGGTAGTTTACAAATTTAAAACTAACACAGATTGTTGCCCCAAGCTCTTTATTGTGAGTTACACAGCTATTTTAGCAAGTGAAGCATCCAAAATCATTGTAATGCCAAGTAGGCCAGTTTAAATAAAATACTGAGATGAAAGATGGAAGATGAATGCTCTATGCCATAATGTACCTGCTTTCCTTGAGCTACTTTCAAACCTGCCTGGTGCAGATTTCCAGTGTTTTCTGTTTCCTGTCTCATTGGGAAGTTTTTGTCTTTCTGACATCTAATAACCATACTGTAATGGCTTAAAAGTACACATAATATGACAACTTTGTTATGTAATTTCTATGCCTAACAAACTGRAAATCTATTAAAAACTAAGTAGCAYTTTGATATCTTCATAAATACTGRGTTGCTCCTTTATACGAACTAAAACATAAGGGCAAACCAAAATGGTTTTGTGTTAAGGGGAAAAATCTGTTTTAGGGCTGCATTTCTGTTGTCGTGCGAGAAGGATGAGAATTTTCTGAAAAAAATCTGCAGCCAAACTGAAGAGTCACAGAAATGGAATGTTACAGCTCAGTGTGTGAAGTACATGTGAGAAAGAAAGAAAAAATGACCAGGATGTTTGTTTGTTTGATAGAATTATGCACAGAAGAGAATAAATACATTTATTACATGATAATTTGATACCTTTAGAAGAAATAAACAGAAAATCTGTATTGTTACACAGTCCTTTTGCAACACTTATCAGTGGAGCAGTTTAAGCAGCGCTGGCTGTGGCTCAGRTTAGATTCCCACAAATCCTCCAGGAATCCCTTGCACAGAACAAGTGRTGCCATCTCTGCCAGTCCTGCTCCCAAGGATGGGAAAAGACTGGCTCTCAGGACCAACAAAATAAGCAGTGGATGGTGAAAATGTGTGGGTGATTTTTCTGACTGAACCTGGGAATGCTGCAGCAGAAGTTCCTGGTGGGATAGGAAAATGCAAGAAATTGGAGCGGGAAAAAGAAGACCAGTTCTTCATGACTTATTTAAATCTTTTCCCCAGTGTTTGYCATGGAAAGTTACTCTGAATGCAGAGTGGAAAATATTGTTAAGCACATTAAGTTTTATGGTATTAAAATGCAGACCAAACACTTCCAGCCTCTTAAATGAAGCTGTGCTAACATGATTGTTTTGTAGACTGGGTGTTTGTATACCATCTGCCCTGCATTATCAACAGKCAGTGTTCTATGTGGATCAAGAAAGAGCTGAGTATTAAAGCCTGAGATTTAGCCTAGGTAATCCTATTTAAACTTCTTTTGARGTTTTATTGTTCAATTCACAAGCATAAGTTCAGGAAAACTTCAAGGTTTTAGCAACTACACAACGTAAAGAATCGTAATAAAAGAAAGATTCAGGTTTGTTTGCTCACAGCTCTCCATCTAATCTTCTTTATGAAGAGATAGCTCAGAAAAGTAGATTTCTTCAGTGGCTTTCTGGGTTTAATGAGTTTTATTTTTCTTGCTACAAGTGTCTTTGTTGCTGTAGATGCTGGGTGCTCAACAGACCATCTAAGTCATGGTCTAGTTAGGACAACTGCATTTGAAATTGCTGGCACAAGTGGCTGGCTGAAGGGCACAGAAAAATCTCACAGCAGAGGAGGGAAATAAGCACAGATTTCCAAGTACTTCCCCCGCTGCTGTCACGACAGAAAATCCTTCCTCTTTTGAAATAAAAAATTAGCCAGAGAAAAACATTGACCAACATTGGCCTGTAAACCAAAAGGATATGAATAGTTTGGATGAAAAGTATTCATTTTTATTGAAAATTTTTATTTTTCCCTTCTTTATTCTTCTCCATGTTTATGTCAGGTTTTTTTTTCCATTTTCTTCTTCATTCCACAATCTCTTCTTCACCTTTCAGTCTGCTGTCTCATACCCATGTCTATAGATAACACACTGGCCCCTTGTTATCCAAGTTCCCCAATTGCTGCTCTGAYCTATTCTTTCACAGCAGCTACTCTCTAACTCAGAATTAATTTTCTAAACCTCTGCTATCTATCACTAGAGTGTTAAACAGACAAGCTTTAATTCCACCTGCTGCTGCTTTCATCAATTAAATTTCATTTTCAGTGATGAAGAGGAAAGATGCCAAGTTTTATGGTAATTCCCATCAACCACTAATTTGAACCTGTCAGTGTAGCAGCACATTCTGACAAAGATTTACCTCTGGGAATATCTTTGTCTGCTTATGTGCTGAGGACAAGAGATGACAAACAATAATGAAGTGTACGATGTTGTCAAGAGCAGTCACGGAAGATTGYCTGTTGATTGTTTCCTTCTAGTACCTTCTGGAAAGCACTTTATTTTATTTTTTTTTTGCCAGACAAACAGCTAGTTTGAATTAGCTGCTGGATGGAAACAATATCCTGATATCTGCACAGAGAGACCCTGATTAGAAAAATTAATGTGCTTGTAAATTAATATATGCATAAATTAATRTGCACCTATTTAGGACAGTGAATGGATAGTGCAATGAAGTATTAAAAAGCAAATAAAAGAAAGATTGTTCTAGTCTGGTTTTTGCCCTCTTGAACTAGCCATMAGATTCTTTGTATTAACTTTTCTAATAACACTGCCTAAGACAGCAAGAGTGCAGTAGGAGATTGATAGGCAGGACAGAGAAGGGAATGTCRGGGCAGCTTTCTGTCACTGCCGCAGTGCTGCTCCCCAGTGCAATGGAATCCTCCCAGTCCCAATCCCCAGCTGTGGGAGTTATTCCAGCACACAGGAATATTCACAGCAGCTCTGGAGAAAGGGCTGTAAAACACCCGACTGTCCTGAGAGCTGCAGCAATGGTTCCCTTTTCAGAACAATTAGAAGGAAGAGAAAAGCCACGAATCACTGCAGCACAAAAGTTTTCCATCCGCCTTAATTACTTTCCGTAGGGAAGGCGTTAAAAATCCAAACTGTCCTTGTCAGAGGGTTATGAAATGATGGTGCAACAGCCCCAGGCAGCGATATGTGAATCAAACACACACTGATATAATGAGATGAGGCTTTGTCTCAAGCATTTTCCTCTTTCCTGYAGGGAGGTGTGTGCTCCTGGATTCCATCCATGCACAGCCCCAGCGCTGCTTTCTGTGGCAGGCAGCTTGTAATGATTTCTATTCGTACCTGAAAACTGCAGCTCTCGCTTTGTTTAAAGTGAAAGCTCATTGTCATTAACAAAAGCTGCATCTGGGAGAAAATGAGCCATAGAAATGCAATGACAAATAATATTCTGAAAATCTCTGGGGTGGTTACGAGCGCTGTGTATGAAACTGAATTTGGCTTGCTCAGTGCTGTTCAAAGAGGGAAAAGCTCTTTGTGAGTGATTCCCAGGCATCCAGACAAATGTGACTTCTTCTGAAAAGCATTTTTTACTGCATAATGGCAAGGGGCAAGTTAAAGCATTAATTGGCCACCAGAATGGCTTCATTGCCAAAGTCAGCTCATTGGAAMRGAAATCTTCCWAAAGCAATTAAAATATCAAAGTTAACTCAGAATGAGTCGATAGCTTTCCCAAATCAAGGAGCTGAGAGACAGCAGCGATGGGAAATTATTACATTTTACTGCACTGTGTGTGAATGGGGGAAGTGTGGCTGCTTCAAGCAGAGAAGGGCCAGGGTCAGTGCAGGTTGGAAAAAACCCGGAGGTGAATCAGAGAAAGGAGTTTTATGGGAATTCTGGAAAATATCAATCATGGCATTCTTCTCACGGGGCTACCTGGGAGTGAGGGAAAGGCCAGACACCACCCTTGTGCCCCCATCTCCCAACATCTCCATGCGGTGCTGATGCCCAAAATTCAGGGAGGGGATATTTATAAATCTACTCTGTCTCCCTGGAAGAGAAGGATTATAGCACAGAGGAAACTCTGCTTCTTATCCAATTTAAACTGTGGAAGTAGTTGGGATTACAGAAGCATGCACTGCTAAAACACTTTAGAGCTGAACTCCTCTCCCACCCCAYGTGAGCTGTGAACATCGGGCTGGGCATGAGCTGGAATCTCTGAAGTGCAGAGGAGAATTCTCCRAGAGGAAATGAGCCATCCCAGGAAAATCTGTTATACCTAGAGAATAAATAAACCARAACATTAATCATGCATCTTAATGCATTGTCTTTTTTTTCTTTTTGAAAGAGATGCCTGCAGGAGATTCAGGAGAGACTGGGAGCTTTAACCCTGCCATTAAATTCTTATGTGACTGTCCCTCTCTTATTTAGACTTTTCTGATAAAGAATCAATGAACTTAAATTGCCAGTGATCAATACTTTATACAAATCCATCAGTTTATTGACTTTGATKGATTTAAAATAAGTAAAAAAGAAAAAAGGAATAAACCTAAACCCAGAAATGTTATTCATAAGGAGTCTACAACCATCTGTGGGCTATTTTTGGGTGTGTTGCCAATCAATCCCATGATTTASTTGCTGAAAACACCTCCTTGCAGAGGGGGGGGTTTGTCTGAGGGCTGTGAAGGTGCCAAGCACCTTCTGACAGGATGCTGTGCAAGCATGAACACAAAACACAGCTCTGCTTTATGTCACTTTTTAGATTCATTGYATGTTGCAGCTATAAAGCAACTCATGCTTTTTTGGCTATTAAATTTAATAAGTCAATGACTCGTCAAATAATTACATTTACAGCTCTGAATCTGTGTGCACCTGATCTAAAAATCCCTTAGCAGAGCACTTCCATACCTGCTCATGTCAATTTTGGCTTCCATCAGACCTCAGCATGTTCAAATTCAAGGTATCCTGAAAGTCTTTCCTGTGTCAGGAATTAGACTGTTAATGATTAATGATTGTTAATTAAAACACAGCTTCATCCTTGTCTTGGTACTTCTGGTTTAATATCTCTACTTTATTGCTCTATAACACAATAGACTGTTATTTTCATTTTTTAAATTTATTTTCTTCAAGAATAGATGTTACTAGCAAAAAAAAAAAAAAATCCAACAAATATACTAGTTAAATATACTAAAATCAATTAAATAATGAAATAGCTTTTTTAACCTGAAGGCACATTATTTTCTCATGCTCTTGGCACTGTGTGTGGTACTCAAAACCAATTGCATGGGGCTTTTGCTCTCAATATTATCTGATTTCAGAATAACACCACTAYAGTACCTTGTTTCTTATTAGCACCAGTGAATGTTGGGAGTTGTTTTGCTTTTTATTTATTCATTTATTTATTGCTTAATTACAGCKACTCCACACATTAATTTGAAAATAAAATCATGCATATACTTTATTGCTTAAAGGGCAGAAACCTAACTACAGGTAATAAAATAGGATCCACAGCAAGGGGTGCTGGGAGGCAGGAAAGAAATGCATGTTTTGTTAACTGGGAGTATCAGATAGATGGTTTTAAGGTAATGGAAAGGGGCAACATGTAAAAACAGAAATAAAATAGGAGAAATGACCTCCTTGTAAAGCTGGAGTTCACCATCAGGCTCCAGGAACCTGCTTCTATTGAGTTYCATTTCAAGGTTTCTCACCTTTATAGTCTGAAGAGAGTCAAAGTGGAAATAAGCTCCATCCTTCCATAAAATGTATTGCAACACGCTCTGTCCTCCCCGTGCATGTTTTTGATATTCTTTCCTCTGTTTGAGCACTTTTTGTTTCTTTACTTTCCAATTCCCTTTCTTTGGTCTAATTTTCCCCTCAGGGCATTTTTGGTCTTGTGTACACTTTGTTATTTCATCATCTCTCTGCAGTCTTTCAAGATCATGGATTTCTCTTCTGTTTTTCATCTTCTTTCCACTGCTGTTTTTCTTTCCAAGTAACTCTTGTTTGTTCTTTAATGAGAATTTTTGTTTTCAGGCTTCCAGTCTAGATTTTTTCCTTTTTCTTTCTGCACTCTAGTAATGGTGTTTTTGTTCATGTAGCTTTTATTTCTTTCACCTCCTAACTCTGGCATCTCCCTTTTGTACTTTTCTCTATTTTTTCCCCCCCACTTTTGTTGATCCATTTTGTTTTGTCTGATTTATCTCCTTTTAACTCACTTGGGTAACTCCCATGTTCTTTTATTATGCATCATGGTGATCTTAGATGGAAACTGCATTCCATAATGAAAAGAGTTTTTAACATTATTTTGAATTCCACCTCCTTTTCCTACCTTCTGTCCTTACGTTTATGCTTCTAATGAGGAAGATGAGTATTTCCTAATTAAAGGTTACTTCAGTATCCTCCCAATCTAAAGYTTCCTCTCTGTCTCTCTCAGCCTCAAAGCTGAGACAATCAAAGGGAGACACCTGTGGGACATTTYGTTCAAACCATTTGTGAGATTAAGACTCTAAATTATCCTGGAGAGAGGAAAAAAAAAAATTAAAAAAAAAAGGAAAAAACAAAGTGTGGATATTGTGGGCAAAATGACAGCTGTCCTGTGTTTTGTACATCAGTGAGGATCCCTCAGCCAACAGCCTGGAGCATCACATTGCAGGTGCAGAGTGTGGGAGAAGAAATCACTCAGTGTGTTGGTCATAATTATAAAAAGCACAGCGTGTCTGGGAGCTAAAGCCAGGTTTGTCCTGGCTGCTGTAAAAAAGGACTGATAAACAAGGGTGGTTTGGTGAGCAACAAAGGGAATTTAATGATCCAGATGCTTGCTTGATACCCTAGAATCAAAGAAACAGCTTTGTTCTGATCTCTAAGATGTGATTACATGAATCTTTTGGTTTCCACTCGATGTATCGAAATCTGATAAAAGTTCTGATAATGGCTGATGGTTTCAGCTTTTTTTTTTTCCTTGAAAATGTCACGATCAAATTCTCCCTTTAGAGTGCTCTACCTGCTTTATAAATATCAATTTAGGCTGTGCAATAGGTGATCAGCTTTTCTTAGTTAACCTGTGTGGTGATGAGAAAGGACAAGGTGTAGTGGCTTTTCTCTGTATTTTATGTAACTGGGACATCAATCAAATCAGCCTGTCCTTCACTGTGTTATTTAAAGTGTGCCATGGCTGTGTCTGTACTGATGTAGCCAGATTGTGGTGTTTGACAATCTGCCACAGATATTCCCTGCTCAGCCCCCAGGTGAGCCCAGCTCTCACACTGACAGGGGCTGATGGATCCCAACTTGTGGTGATCTGCCCAACAATTTCTGTTCTCCAGCCTCCTGACACCTCCTACACTCCCTGTTCAAATTCAGCTGCACTTGTTGTGTACAGGAGAGCAAATCTGGGAGTTCTCATCACGGTATGGATGCCCAAAATTTCCTGAGCTGAGGATGGAAAAATGCAGAGTTGTGCATCCCACTGGGAAGTTCAGAGTTCTATTGAATGCAATGGGGCTAGGAGGAGGATTGCACAAAAAATCCATTTACAATCAGCTAAACRTGAAGAATGGTGCCTTCTATGGTGCCTTTTTGTCTTTCGCTTTGCCAACTTCAGTGAAAAATACTGAAAACATTTTCAAACACAATATTTAGCTATTTAACTTGCAGGAATTTAAAAATTGGCCTGTTCTGACAGTGAAATGTAGTGGGATCTGAAAGTCCTCCATGCTAGTSAGTTCTGTGAAGCTCTTCTGAACAGCAATTTCTTCTAGGATTATTATTCTGTTGCTCTCTAGCAAGAATTTCAGCATATTTGGTGCTTAATCTTCTGTGTCAGTGGTGAAAATGTAGCTTCTACATTGCCTTATGACTATTTTTTAATATTCCTGTCCTTATGATATCTGCTCATCAAGGCTTTTGTCTGACAATGCTAAGGGAGCATTTAGGTAAGTAATAGCACATTCTTAAAAKGAGAGAAAATAAAGATACAGTCAGAGCCAATTTCTCCAAGGTCAGGAACCAAGTGAGTATGTGGGGGGTGGGGAGGTACTTAAAAAAATCAAGAAATAAAAAATAAAAAGAATCCCTACAGGTGAATTTAGGTTGTTCTGTTAAAATTACAAATTGGCAACATCACCAATGCCATTTAGCCTCTCTGAAAAAGGCCAYTAATGGTATCACTCACTGGAAGCTGACAGGTACCCTTTGAGCCTGACCTTTTGTTAAACCAATTCTCCCTGCCTTAGACTGTAATGCAGCAACATTTCCCATTTCAGGGAGGTTGATGTAGAGTAAATAGTCCAGAAAATTAGTCAGAGTGGGAGAATGTCCCCTAAAGAAAGGAAAACTTTCTATAGTCACTGCTGAGCTTTTTACAGGCAGGTCAACATCATCATTCCAGTTCAGGTGAGGAGGGAGCTTGTGGAACAACTCAGCTTGTAGGGCTGCATGGACAGACRTGTAAAGAGCAGTTTCCAGTGGAAGTTATTTCTTAATATATTTTTCTGTACAAAATAACGTCTGTAAACACTCACAGGCTGAGCTTAAACTAAAAGCAGAATTGTAGCAGAGGTGTCACAGGCATGAGCTTTGTTAATTGGAGAATGCATTGAGTGCTCACCTGGCTGACAAACAATATCGACTTTTAATGTGGCTGGAATCGAGAAATTTCATTAAGTCCTAATAGTTAATGATTTGAATAATTGACCTGAGAGAGGAGCAAGATCAGTATTGATACAAAGATTTGTGCTGGTGCTACCCCTGTAAAACTGCAGAAAATACAGCCAGGCTTTGAGAAAAAGTGTGACCTAGGAAGGCAAAACTCCCAGTCCAGAGCCTTCCATCAGTGACACCTCTGTGAGGTTACATGTTAACACTGGAGACATTCTGGAGAACTTGGACCTGTAACAATCTCTGAGCAATTTACCACCTGAATGATTTTGTTATTTATGGCAGTGCTGTGGATGTTGCTGAGGACTGGTCAGGATCTTCACAGATTTCATTTCTCCATACTAAACCTTTGCAAAGAGAGCAGAGAGCATTGATTTTGTTACAGCATCTCATTTTAGGATGATCATATTACAAAATGTAATCCTGTSCTTATCAGAATCCCATCATGTATAGGTATCTTTTTTCACTGTCTTTATGTAGTTTATCATTCTTTTCAATGTTTTTATAACACTGTTTTGTAGTCAATGCATGCTAAAAATTATACATCTGAAGAACACTTGCATCTTTTCTGCCAAGCAGATTATCAGTTATTAAATCTTTCCAAATCTCCCTGCTTTACAATGAAATCAAGAGAGTTCAAGTTATGGTTTTATAACTCTATTAAACAGAAGACTGTAATTCCTGGGAAGAAAGATATTAACTGAGGCAATTTATCATGGAGTCTGAGATGTAATCAACTGCTCTGAGAACAGCTATAGATACAGGTTTCCAGGCTGTATAAGAAAACAGCCTTTTTGGGAACATTTAAAAAATGAGGAGTGAAGGGCAAACACCAGGAGGTGCCTCCCACAGCTTCTGCTGTTCCAGGGAGTTTTCCTCCTTCTCCAGGCTTTTCTGCACCTCTCCTGTGTGTCTTTTACTTGCACTTCATTTCTTCTACACCTCTGCTCATGACTTTTTTTTTTTATGGTTCCTGATCAATAACATGCATTGTATAACTTTAGCTGTATTACACTACAGAGAGACTATTAAAAATAATTGAGGCAGCTCATATTTTGGGGGGCTCAAAGACAAGAAAACCCAGTGATTAGAGCAATGTGGGATTTCAGCTACTTGGGTTATTTTCTGTTCTCCTGTTCTGCAGCGCATTTTTGCTTGGCTGARATGTTATATTCTATTTTATACTCCTTCATGGTCCAAATTAACAATATATATCTTTATTCCATTCAGCCCTCTGCAGTTTCAGCTTTAATTCTGAAAATTTGGCCTGCAAGCTTCAAGAGAGATAAAGAAAAGAGCCCCCAACATCAAAGAAGTGGTAGCAGATGAAAGGAAACCAGAGAATGCCTTTAGGGATTAACGAAGAGTCTTGAGGAAAAAGGCCCCTGAATATCCCGTCAGTCACAACCAAACCATGGAGAAAAATCTCTGTGAAAAAAGCAGAATTATGTGTGGAAGGATGATTGCAATTATTWAGGCAAAAGCTGAATTTCTGATGGTGGTGTGTGAGAGAGAGAATCCATAGGAAGAAGAATTAGGGTTTGCCATCATCCTTTAGGTGAAAACAGAAATAGAGACATTCAGTGACCCTGTGCTAGAGGAGTCATTATTTATAACTCTCTTGAGGCAAAAWGTAGAATAGTTCATGTTCCCCATCACCCCTTGATTTGAAGCAAAGGGAGTGAGATTCCCTTTCTGATAGGCTCTGGCTGTGCCTGGAGAAGTTAATGTTTCTGTAAGAGACGTGGTAGAGTTGTGTGAGCAGATGTTTCACTTAAATGTGGGTAATAACCAATCACACCACAAATAATAAGGAAATGCTGGCCTGCAATAAATCATCTTTCCAAGGAGTGTGCTTAGATAAGGAGTGTATGAAAACACCAATATGGAGTCTATTACTTTATGGAAATTAGATTTTCTACAAGCTATGGAACAGGAATAAATGTCTGCTGCCAAATTCTATGTTCTTATTACATCTTTCTCTGACCTATCATTAGAGAAAATACCTKTAGGAGTCGATGCAACGACCTTTTGTTTGCTGGAAAGGAAGGGTCTGAAAACTTTTCCATGTGGCAGCTGAGAGCATCCTCTGGGCCAACAGAACCAGAGTAGGAGCTGAAACAGGCTGGTATTGCCTGAATGCCTCTGAGTGTCCTAAAACATTTGTTTGTTGTCTTGTTGAWCCACCCCAGAATTCTCACATCTGAATTACTCAGTTTTTAAAATAGAGGTTAATTTGTGAAATCAAAGACTCCTTTCCAACAGTGAATGCATTCAAAGTGAGTGCATTACTTAGGCTACCTAAAAAATGCAGCTGCTGCTTTTAAGTGTCCTTAATTATTTGTTGTGTGCAGTGTGGTGTGAGTCTTGTTAAGGATAAGTGAACAATCCATTGCTTCTGGGCCTTCAATCACAGAAAACATTTTAGTTACTTTATTCTCTGCAGCTCTGATATTTAACTCTTTTCTACATCTCAGGCAGGGCATCCAAGAGAAGGAGCTTTACCTAAGTTAGTAAACTAAGTATTTTATGGAAAATTACCCTGCAATGAACTGAGCCTGCAGCAAGTCAAACTTGGGTGTGTGAAAAGGTTCAGCCTGGGCCAGAYTGGKCTGCCAAGTGGGGTGAGGAAATGAWGMARGGRRSYKMMAGGRMMMMWTTTKKKKKGKTTWRWYMRGRARWGGTGGGTGGGRGGCTGTTGGGTTAGGAAGAACAGAAAACCTTTGGCAGAGAACAGGTATTACCAGCTTGGTAGGTGGGAGATGTGCAGCCACTGAAGATGAGGAGGTTGTTGGTGGAGGGTTTATTTCAGTCTTTGCCTCTTGAGTTGCCCCACAGCTTGGCCCTCCTTTGCTTCAGAAAGACTTAGAAAAACCTCTGGGAGTGCTGGGGAAAGTTAAGGGGTTTGGTAATGTAATTTTTTTCACATTTCTGGAGTGCACTCTGATTTTTCCAAAACTATCTGTGGCCACACGATGCCATAAAAGCTTTGTGTCACCCTGGTTGTGAAATTGCTGACACTCAGCATCTCACAGGACACAGCTCTACTGCAGCTTGTAAAAGTTCAGATTTTACTGGTGTGGGAAGGTCCCTTCAAGCCTCAGATTTTTGAAAAATGGATGAGGTTTACAGCCAAAAATGTCATTGCAGACAGCTCTTTATCAAAGCACAGCTCCCTGCGTGCTGTGGTGTTCCCTCCTGTTGGGCACCCGGGCAGAAGAAAACAGCCTCACAAAAAGCAGGGTTAGAATTACTTAAAGGAAATACCAAAGCCATCCAAAACACACTCTTCATGGGTTATTACATTACAGYAAAAACATTAGTCCTGCACAGATCATTATTTCATCATTAGCTTAATGTCATCAGTTAATGAAGACACATCCGTGCAGCTCTCAGATGGGTTTCACTGGGCTGCCCACGCCCACAGATAACAAATGCAATTAAAATGCTGCCAGAGTCATCATCCTTGTGACAAAGCTTTGTAAGTGTCTTTTGGTGGTGGAAAATAGTTCTGATTTTACTCATAGCAGTGTTTGCTTCCCACTAACCCTGATTTTGTCCAGAACATCAAGATAGAAAACTTCCTATACTAAATGATTTGCTCTTCTTGCAGTATCACCCCTTTTTCTTTCCATATTTCAGGAAGGGGTGTGCGTGTCATGTCACTGATAAGGAGGAAATTAAATAGAAAAGCAATAAACATCCAAACTATGATTGCCCTCTAGTGAAATGATTATGCTAATTTTTAATTTTTTCTTTTTCATTTTGCAACCCATTGGGACTACAATTTGTTTCAACAGCAGCTGTATCAGATTTAAAAAAAAACAATTCTGCAAACTAAAGATTTAGCATTTTTTAATCAATACTRTACATTTTTATCAAAGAATTAATTTCAATCCTATTACATTTTATTGTAAGTAGGTTATGATTCATAGTAGAAAAKATACAGATTAATTACTTGCTCCTTGGGACTGTTTCAGAGGGTAAAACAGCTCCTTTCATTATTTAGAGAAAGGGTATTCCCCATGAACTGGTGCACATTTGTTAATAGCATAGAAGGGCACTGATGCAGCATATCTGGAGAACTCTGAGCATTAGTGCAGCTCCTGCATGTCTGACACCATTTCAGACACCCCAAAGAACCCTGAGGCAGATTTTTATAAAGCAATGTCAGCTGTAGCAAATCCTCCACACCTCCCAGCCTTCCCCATGAATTTCTGCCTAGCCAGTAGAAGAAAATAAAATGCTTAAGCATTAAAAAAAAAAAAGTTTCAACTCAGTTTGAATTGTTTCAGAAGTCAAAATCTGCTGTTTGATTTTCATAACAGACTTCTCTTGAATATTCAAATTCAGATGAAATCACAATGGATCCAAACTCAAGACACTCTGCATCACCCATGGGCTTTAGGCAATATTTTGAATTATATTTTTGCCTGTTAGTCTTTTTTTCTGATGTTGACCCTTCTGTACAGGAGTACATGATTTTGGATTCATGTTTGTGGATGATGCCCTACAGGAGGCCAGTTTTCCTTTTAAAAGCATTTGCAAAAGTTTTCAGGACATAAATTTCCTGGACTTTTGTTAGGACCCAGTGGACATCACAGAATGAGATCAAAGGTTTTATATTCATATTCATTATATGTAAATTACTGTGAGTCACCATTTAAAAACTGAATCTTTGATGATTGTTTAGCGAAAGACTGACAGTCAGTATGTGCTGCCCTTAGTTTGAGATTGAACAGAAGATTTCTSCCATCTCTACCAGAGCTTCCAGCACAAATCTGTGGCTGGACAGAGCAGAGAAACTCTTGAGGTCACTGCCAGATTGTCAGTACAGCATCTTTCACAAGGAATCACCTGATTTTCTAAAAAAATCTGTCAATCAAGCAATTTAATGAAGAAGTGTGTGCAGCTTGGGTGTGTACAGCTGCTCTTTTTGTGGAGGTTATGAAGCATTTCCAGAGAACTTACAGATTTAATTGCACATTGTTGCTCATCTCATATAGAACAAAATGCTGGGGTTTTGGAGTTTTTGGTTGAGAGCTGCTCCTTGAGCTGTTTGCAGGAGAGGAAATGGAGACGGGGGTTTCATATGCCCTATGTAGAATGTGCATTATTGCTCACAAATAATTCATCAGCATCTCTCCCTCTTCTGGTCCCTGTCTGCACAGGCCTTGAGTAAGGRAATGTCACTGTCACTGTTCTCTGGGTCATTGCCTTTCCAGGATCCCCTGTCCTCAGTGCAGGAGACAAATCCTATCCTGAGACTTACACCAGTTCATTTCAGAAATAAAAAGAGAATGTTTCTTGACAGCCTTGTTATAAGTAAATAACTTTTATTCCTAGTGCTGTTCCTAAGTTGAGTTGTTGGATTTTATTGCTTTATCGAGATGCTTCCCAAATGGCCAGGACCAGTGAATCTCCAGACTGGCAGATGTTCCTCATCATTAACCCAGTTTTCAGCCAAGGAAGGATGCTAACATTTTTCAGACTTGTGCATTGAAGACCTATAAACACCCAGTCTGTGCATTTAGGCGGGACTGTCTGTTTCCCAAAGGCATTAAACAAATCAACATCTCCTAATTTGAGGGAAAATCATTTGAACTCAGGAATCAGGTGTGGATTCCAGCACTCAGACGGCTGCTCTGAGTTGGTAGCAAAGAGTGGAGGAAAAGATAAGAGAGGAATAAACTCACCCTGGTACATCCTGTCCTGGCACAACCATCAGGGGAATGTGCTCACCCTCACCTGCAGGGATTGCTTGGGCTGACAGCCCTGAGCAGAGCAGAGTTATGGTTCTGCAGGACACCGCTGTACAAATGAAAAGCTGCAGCTCTGAACAGTTCCATCCTCCCCTTTTCAAGCTCAGSAAATTACCTGGACTAGGAATTAATATGGTGTAATAAACTTTATGCTGAATTTGTTATGAAACTCACAACRAGAGAGCAGCATTGTGTACCAGCAGAATTTGTATTAGCATATTAAAACAAACTCAGTGAGCCATATAGCAATGTGCTGAAATTAAGGTCCACTGAATTCCTTAACCAAAATTTTGTATTCCATCAACAATCCGTCTGAGTGGATTTTTAGTGAGGGCAACTTGGGAGCAACTACTCCTCAGGTATTGTAATAAATGTATTTGCAGTGCAAAACACCTGTAAGGATCTTGAAATTGAGTCAGTTTTCTGAGATGATTAAAAATCTGCAGTAAGAATCCTGGTTTTATTTATTGTTTTGGAGGGGTTTCAGACCTTCATCTGTAAGAGTCTCCTAAGGTTTTGGGGCTGCTGTTGGCAGTTCTTAGCACCTTCAATAATTTATCCCTCAGTGTAATCCAATTCCAGCATCCTGAGGACAGAATCGGGTTCTTGAAAGAAAACTGAGTTGTTTCAACTAAATTTGCCAGMCAGACACCATTTCCAGCTCTGTGGTGAAATTTAAAACATTTTATATAACGTAAATGAAGATCATGGCAGTGCACAGCTGTATCCCTGAGAGAGCCAGTAAGAAAGACCAATTCAATAAACTAATCTGTAATTGAGAGTAAATATCAGGATTTAAGTGAGATTTGTCTAAAAATATAATCCAGCTGATGTCTCATGGCAGGTGCTTAAGAAATGACAAAATGTGTGCATGAACTGCTGATATACAGGGGATTCTCCTAGGAAAATAAGGAAGTTTGGGAACACTTGGAAAACAAAAGGAGAATTTTTATTCGGGTCCAGTTAAGGGGTGAATGGTAGAAATGTCTTCTGTGTCTCATCACAGTGCAAAATTCAGGTTTTTTCCTAAAGAGGTTAGAGGGTTGGCTGTAATCTTCTGTAGCACCTTGAACTCTGCCTGCAGAAGAGGAGAAGATGAATGGGAGAAAATGGGAGAAAATGTCTCTTCAAGAAAAGTATCCTTGAAAGGGGTTTGCTTTCCAGGCAAAAAAACCCCATGTTTTTAAAGAGATCCTGAGCTTCCTAAGCTTGTTTTTCTTGCAGYTCTGCAGCAGTGGCTAACTGGAGTAACTGAGAAGGCTAAATCCACTCCTCTTTAAAGACTCCATCCATCCCAAAGGTTCTGTTTGCCTGGCAGAGTGAGGCATTTACAGCCCCTTTGTGAAGTGAGAATGTGCTGAGTGACCCCTGGGGAAATCCACTGGAATCAGAATTGGAGTAAAGTCTGGGGCAGCACATTTCCCTCTGCTTCGGGCTCCAAGGGAATGGTTTCACTGGATTTACTGAGTGTGGGAGAYACCAGTCAGCTTAGGAAAGACTGGGTTTCACTTTTGGCCCACAMTGGAATCTTAAACCTGACATCCCTAAAATCTGAGCAAATTTTATCTGCCAAAACCCCACCATGGTTTCCCTTCTCCACTTTCACATTAATCAGCTAATTAAAACTTGTCACCACTCAGCAGAGCTGCATTCCTTTCAGTAGAGGAGCATCATTTTACACCTTGAAAACATCAGCTCATCAGATTCTCTCTGGTTGAAAAGACCTATTATAAAGATTATTATTGCAATAGTAACATTAATAAAGACCTTGCAGGGTGCTGTTGCTGGCTGTTTCCTCTTCCTGATCATTTTGGTGGAAGGACAGGCCTTTCTTCCAACAATTTTATTTCTTGAACACTTTAGGGTTGTAGAATTGGTGCTTTGGATGATATTAAAATGAGACTGAATGAATTCATTCCCTGAAGGTGATGCTGGCTACTTTTCCATCGTTTCAAAGGAAACTCTTCTGATTTTCTGAGATGTTTAGTTTGCATTCAGAATGAAATCTGGAGTCTCCACTGGTCTGASTTGAGCCTGTCTGATCTCTAGCCTGAGGGAACTGAGTCCCTGTGACTTCASAAGGAGACACAGCAGATCCCATGGTCCCTCTTGGACTTTAAACCTGTGGAAGAACAGGAGAAATTTGGTGAAATGCTGCTTGCCTTTTAACAAAGCAGATATTTTAAAGACTAAGTTAAAAGTTATATTATCAAAAAGAGTTACCTGAGGAGCACAGAAAATTAATCAAAATTTGTGAATATGAAATTAATGTCTTATGGCATGTGTTGTGGAATATATAAGCAGAATATATACTGAAGTTCAATGAAAAGACTTCTAATATCCAAATGTTTTAGCTTTAAGATATTAAGAAATAATTATATTTGGGTAGTGCACAAAACAGAATTACCCCAATAATTTCCAACAATTACACAGCAAAATGGTCAGCCAGTTGCTGACTTCAAGTATAAAATAGAGTAGGGGAAAAGAACAGTCATATTCACCCTAGGTTTTTTAGAAACCTTTGATTTGTCACTATTAGATTGTACTGAAGCCTCATTCTCTCCTTTTTCTTTCCATTTCTGCTTTGCTCCCAGTTTCTGGTATTTCTTTCCCTATTCTTTGACTTTTAGCAGACCTACCATATAAAAACCCAAGAGCAATAAAACATAACAAAACCCAAGTCAAGCTAATTTYGAAATCTTTTTTTTCCTCAACCATGAAATCGTGGGAATACATTTTTAATGTACCCAGAGCTGTTTGTTAATTATGAGATGCCATTGCCTTTGAGGACTGCAGGAGGTAAAATCAAAGTCTTTGCGTGCTTCGGGACAGCTTTGAAAACACATCCCACAGTGACCAAATGGATCAAAATATGCAAAAACAGAAAAGCTACAAGGGGGCTCAATTGTYTAATCAAAGAGATGGAGAGGAATTACAAATGTCTGAGCAACTGCCTTTGGGAAAGGCTTCAGTAAATATGGCAGAGCATTGCTCACAAATATGCTGACAAAATCCCCTTTTCTGTAAGAGAGAGGTCAGCTCACTGGTGTAATCTGTAATCTTTATAAGGGCTCTAAAGTTGATTTTTATTTATATTGTTCTTTTCCAAAATTAAATCTACATTTTAAATCTTAACTCATGCYATCTTTGTAATTAGTTTCAGCATCTATCCGTGCCAGTCATTGACACTGTAATTTTTGTTAATTAAAACCAGTCATGGCAAGGGGAAATTAAAAATGCAAATGCCTCAAGTTTCACACCCGTGGCTGTTGTGAAAATTCGGAAGCTTTGAAAAAGCAACAATTTTTCACTGAAATAATGAATCTGCTCCTGTTGTACTGCTGCAGAGTATCAAGTCTGACATTAATTAATGTGATAAATATTTAGACTGTGTTTTGCTAAGCCAGAAACAAATGAATCAAATCTGCTTCCAGAAGCCATCATTGCCACTGAGAGAGGGATGGGCCAGAGCAGCAGCACCTCTTCCACCAGATGTGCAAACACCACAACACCTGGAACAGCTGGACTGCTTTCACAGAATATTTCAACTGTGAAATAGGTTTTCTTTGCAACTGTTTCTTCTCACTGCACCTGTTTTCTTCATTGCTGTTGAGAGAGAAAAGGAGGGATCGAATTCCTCCTTGCAGGAACTGCACTGATRTGAGCCCACATTAGAAAACTTGGTTTTCTCAGAGGCAAAATTATCGTGAGCAGTGAGAAGCGTTTGGTGCCACATTCAGGCTTTGTAGAAGAAGCCAGAATWCTCATACTTTATTAATGAGGATTTGCTTTTGACAGATGTGCTTTGTTTCCCAGTAGCTGTACGTGGAATCAGTGTTACAAGCAAACGCTGTGGTTACTCACAGCTAAACACTGATTTTCAAAGCAGGGTTGATGTGAGATCCACAAWGTAGCAGTTAATGAGGAGGTTTTGCTATGAAGCCTCCTGCTGTTTGTGAATCCTTTTATTTGAGGATCACAGGGCATCAGATTGGGACATAACAAACTCACATTTTTCCTAACTGTGCCACCAGTTTCTTGGGTGACCTGGATGAGCTTCTTCATCTTCCTCTGACATGTTTTTTTCCTACAGCAAAATAAGCATCATGATAATTTTTCTTTGAGAAGTTGCACRGTGAGGAATGTTCAGTGCCCTACAACATCATTATTTCTGTTAAAACAAGAAAACTTTTCCTTTTTAAAGCAGCTCTCTGTGGCTGATCCCTTGCTGTGAGTGCCTTTGCCAGGCCATTAGCATTGATGGATATTAGCAGCAAACACTTAACAGGATTAATTACCTCTGCAGTCACCAAGTCATAGTTTATGAGGAATCTTCATTAATCAAAGGAAAACTTCTTGGTGTTTAGGGTATTACTGAGACTGGACCAGTAAAGGCTTTATTTACATAACTGAAAAGCAAAATGTTTGGGTAGCACAATTTATTCCAACTTCAGAGCCACTTCTGAGCAAACCCATCATTTTCCCACCCCCACAAATTTACCAGGATTTTGTGATCTGTCTGCACCCTGACAGTGTTGGCCATTGCTTCATCTTGTTGTGCACAAAGGTGTCTCACACAGTGACTCACTGAACTGAAGAGATATGGAAAAACCACAAATCAGATTGTTTTCAACCTAATCAAAGATGCAAGAACTCATTTCACCCCCAAACCCTTCTGAGGATTGAAGAGATCAATATGGAAATTGGAATTTATTTTTWAAAAAAGAAASGTTGCTGACTGAAGAATAATGCAGTTATACTTTTCATTGAATTTTGTAATGAAATGAGGGATGCACTTAATTAGACAATCCCACTGGTAATACCTGAAGTAATCAGGTTTCTATCTGGTTCTCYTCTTATCTTTCCTTGTGTAATTTCTAATCTTGCTACAATAATTTTTAAATTACTGCCTGAGCTTTAATGCATAAATAAGAACACAAAGAGGGCTACAACAGTGCAAATATTCACAGTGTCAATACAGTCTTACCTGTTGCAAAGATACTTCTTTGAAAGTCACATGATGAGTCCTTTGAAATTTTTAAAATATGGAAAATAAAATAAAAATTAAAGAAAGGTGATACCATCTACAGTGGGGAAATTACTAACTTTTTTGTGTTTTGGCAGATTGTTTTTTTTTTTTTATTAAATCTCTGTAAATGAGCACTTATCCCTCAGTAAATTGGGGCACAATGGGTTAGTCATGTTTGTCAATACCATGTGAAATGAGATTACTTGTGTTTAAATTACTTTACAAAGGACTAAAACATATGAACTACAACATTGCATTCCAAAACTGTCCTTTTTWTCCTTAAAAATATGCAAGAATTAATGACTGCTGGCCACACAAATCATCTGCATCTATCCAATTTGTTGGCTTTTACATGCCAATCAGCATTTCTAATCCCTGGTAAATTAGGGGACTGAAAAATTCTGGAAAACAATTTTAATAAATACAAAACCTTGTGGATTTATGCCTGATTWCTACAGCTCACTTTGTGTGCACAACAATTTTACATTTACAGGGTGTGAAAAAGAAAAGAGGAGGATTAATTGAGGTCCTACATTCTCTGTTTCTGGAATGTTTTTCCTCCTTTCCTGCAGAGGGAAGGAAATTGCWGGGGACAGGAGGACTGGGGCTCCCACTAGGCTGAAAACAGCCCTGCAAGGGTTGTCACATATTTTATTTGGTACAAAAAAGTTTAATTATTGAAAATTCAAGCCAGAAGTTTTAAGTAGYATGTATTAATATTTTAAAGCTACATTTATGAAAAGTTAGGAAGTTAGGTCTAGGAACTTGTGGTTTTATTTGAGGAATATTTTTGTTAACAGGTTAAACATTTTTTTTGTGTCAAAATCAAGAATGCTTTGTAAATATCATTCCTCTGACTTTKAGTCTCCTTTGGCTTTAATATTGTATAACTTGTGCTAAATATTTAATTTTTTTCTATGTTCTCTGCTCTGAAGCTTGCATGTCAGGGATCTAATTCAGATTGATTCTTCTGTCTCCAAATCAGGGATATTTTATTTAAAATCCTGTGGAGAATAGGGAGTTCAGGAACTGTTTTATTATGGAAAACTCATCTACAATAATCCACTACATGAAAAACATCTCTATTCCCCACTATGTGCAAGATGCAGCAAAGAGAGACAAAGAGAAGGAACATGAAAATATCAGGATGAAGATGGAGCTGAATTGATAAGCAGGGGAAAGGTGCTTCAGGCTCACCTTTTCAGATCTTTCTTCTTGTCAGTCAAAAAATGTCTGTTTAATTTGTATTAAAACTGAATATCAGGTTCTTCTCAGAGCAAAACTTCCAGAATTGCTGCAAGAAGCAGTTTGTAGGGGAATGGGAAATAAAAGGAAGGAAGCCTTTAAAGAATAGCTGAGCGTTTACCCTGTGAAAATTGTGTTTGCCACAGAATATTTCCCCTGGCTGAGCAGCTGARCTCTCATGGATCAGCTTCATGGGGACCTTCATTGTTGTCTTGTAGTGCTTCACCTCTCAAATTCCTCTCCATTGCTGCCACAATTCAYCTTCTTTCACCTGCTGAAGTTTTGAAGATGGAAACTTTGGTGACAGCAGATCCTGTGCTGGYTTTTCCCAAAGAGAGTTCGAGAAATATTCTTCTCCCAGCACCCATCAAAAGCACTGACAGTCTTAGAAAAGTAATTTCTCCAATTCTGAAAGCCTCAGGTGCCCTGAAGCCATGTGATCATAAATGCAGATACTTGTTGAATTATGTCTAGTAAGAATTAAGGAATAGATGGTCCTTAAATCATGCAAATTTTGGAGCAGTATTTTTTTCAATTAATTCTTTCTCAAGGGAAGATGAACTTACATCAAGTCCCCAGGAAAAAGATATTCTTGCTCTCCATTATGTGAGATACTGTGGAAATCCAGTTATCAGGGATCTGGGGGCTTTTAGCATAATGAAGAACATAAATATCATATTTAAACTTGCCAGGTCTGCTAAAGTTTGCAGACAGACACATCCCAAAGTGAACTTTGCATTTGTTGAAGCAGAAATAATCAAAAACAGAGGCAAAAGTTCAGCTGTGGTTTTAATGAAAAGAAGCACTTTTGTCAGAATTGAAGATCTGGCTTAGAGTKAAATTTGTTTTATTGTTTGATAGGAAAAGGGCCACAGTTGCATATGACAATATTTGGAAGTGCTCTCACAATTTATCTTCTGTTACGAATGCCAGTCATGAAGTCTATTATTGTAAATACATCCTGAGTGAASTGCCTGGCAGCTGAATATATTCCASCCYTCCTGCTCTCCCAGGAGTCCTGCTCTGGAGGGCAGGAAAAACAAAAAACTGAAGCCATCCCCAAGATTTGTAGCRCAGGAATACAGCAASTCCTTTAGGGMTGAGCTTCAAGGCAACAATYGGAAAATGTTTTGAAAGCAAGAGAKGTACATTTTCCTGAGAAAGAAAATCTAACATAGAATTTAAATTCCCCAGCTGCTTGCACTTTGGAAAAATCTGATTTCTTAAATTACCKTAGAGAGTGGTGCTTTTAAAGGTTATTTCCATGCAAGTTTGTCGTGACAAAGCTGTTGTCAGATGCTTCCAAATATTATTTGCTTGAAAAAATCACCACACGCCTGTGCATTCCTGTACAAACTGCCCTGTTTTAAGTTTCAGTCCAAAGATGCATTTCTTATAGCTCTGCTTTATGACTTCACAATGAGTGAAGTTAAAAAAAAAAWTTCTTTATTATTTCTGAATTTTTTCAATACTGATTGGCTCATTTTAGACATGCTTAATGAGGCCTGGCAGGACACTGGAGAAGTCCTGGATTTCAGGGATATCTTGGTCCTCTATGTCATCATAATTCCCACTTTAACTCACATTTCTCAGGCATGAGATGTTTTTCACTGATCACATTCCAAAACAGATTTTCATGCCAACTCCTGAAGGTCTGTTTGGGTTTTGGTGGGATTTATATGTGTGTCTGTGTGTGGGGTTTGGTGATTTTTTGTTTTTAATTCCCTTTGTTTTTCTTGTGTTGAAGAGAGAAAAGTCAGRACTGGGAAGGTAAATAAAAGCACATAAAATCGAGTAGGGGAACATTGCTGCAGTGTGGAGGGCCTTAAAGTCAATTTATCACGACTGAAGCCACTCAAAGTCTCCCTTGTATGTATGAGACTGAGCTAAAACAGCAGATATCATTATTTTTCTGACATCCACTGCATGTTGGATGAGCAATTTCACATTTTGAGAATTCCTCTTTAAAGAAGAGGATGTGAACGTTGTAGAAAATCAACAATAGAGCAAATCCAGGGCTTCTYTCTTCACTGCCTTCACTAAAAGGGAAAAAACAGATGGATACTGCTAATGCCACAGAACATAAACCAACATATACAGCTCAAACAGAGCTGTAAAGAAATACATTTTATTCATGGTTGCTGAGGCAGGGTTCTGATCTCTACTGCATGATCTATTTTTTTTTTAATGGACTTTTCAGAGGATGATTTCCATATATATGGATACGTGGTATTTGTCTGTTAGTGGATTCAGTATTTCAGCCAAGTCATTTCCTACGCTGCAGACACTTACAAGGACAGGACACTTAATATGTCAGAAATGATGGGCCTTATGAGGATTTTTACCTCTCCATTGCCTTTATCAGTGATCATAAAACTTGTTTTTTCAGCACTATTTCAAAGTCAGATCAAATATTTATAGTACTTATGGGAAATATTTACATAAGCTCTTTAAAACCTGAAATCTGAAAAAGTATTAAGACTCATTTGATCTCTTTCCTGCTAMCCAATGGCCCCTGAGAAAGCAGTTTAAAGTGTGAAAAGCAGAACTGGCAAAGCAGCCTTATTGAAGAAGAAGCCCCTSTGTTCTACCTTCAGCACTGACCAGAGGTTTTTTTATTTTCTGTGGTTTCCAGAYTCCAATTGCTGTCAAAATCCTCAGCCTGTAAAGCATCATCACTGAACCAGCTCCAGAAGCTGATTTTTTAAAATAATTTTATGTAATATTTTGATTCCTGCAGCTGTGTGGAACTGCTCTCTCTTTCTGACACAAATCTGTGTTATTTTTTTCTGCTGCCAACATCATTGCATTAGATGATCATTTTGTTCTTCCAGATTGCTGCATGATATTCTGCTTCTTAAAGACTCATTCCCAGGTGGTCATTCTTTCTTTTACTCAAACTGGGAAAGTGGAAAATCCCAAATCAAGTTGTCTGGGAGCTGTGGTGCACTTAAACCTTGTGTTCCAGAAACTGTGTCTTTTCTTCCTGCCTGTGATCAATTTATAATTACTCCAGAGGAAAAAGAAATCATGCACAGCTAGAGGGAAGTCACAGGTCATCGCTGTGCTGGGATGGAAAGCACTCTTTGTGCATCATATTTATGGAATTTTCCTGAAATTTCTATTTCTGATCCTATTTACCTGCAAGGCTCAGGCTCTCCACCTAATCTATGTAAGTGTATCAAATAGATCAGAGGATTTCTCAGCATGCTTTGCAAAAAACAGCAGTAAAATTCACCAAAAAACTCAAATACCAGAGCAAAACATTGCGTAATGCTCTTAAAATCTATTTTATTAGGAAAAATGGGTGATTATAAAGCTGTTTTGGCATTGAATATGAATATATGAAATAATTTGTTCTCAGAAGTGACTCCCTGAGGCAGCTGCTGCCTCTCAGAGGGAYGGTGGGGTTACATCCATCACCTGGAGCAGCAGTGGGCAGCCACAGGAACAAGTGACAGCCCAGGAATTCCAGGAGCACTGCAGGAACATCAGATGTGCTGGACAAAACCTGGCTTTAGTGGCACTGAAGGGTTTTGTCTTTCACAGGTCATCCTGGCATTTGTTTGATACTTTACATTGTATTATCAGACCAAGATTTAAGTACTTTCTGTGTCCAATGAGCTTATAAGGGGCTGAAAGTTTCACTGCATCATAAACCGTGAGAGCACAGAATTCCCATCTCTTTTTATGGAAAACAGGCACTGGTGAAGGAATTCTTGTGGGTCAAATGGCTGATGTGCCAGGCTGGCTTTTTAGCTTCCCACATGCAGATTGCAGTGCTACCTATAGAATTACACACATTTATTTTCCATGGATGTCTTCCATCCAGAGCCTTGAACCAGGGCCATGCTTTGGCACTGACTGCCAAACTTCAGAAAGTCCTAATGTAGACTCTCCCAAAGAATGTGAAAACCATTTAATGAGAATATTATACATCATGAAATAATTAAGGTTTATGCTCTCATAAGAATTATTTTTGGGCTGCATCCAACCTTAAATATTAATGTGTAGATTATATAATGTGCAGAAATTAATAACACTTTACTGGATATACATGGTTACCATGGTTTCTGGACATTTGAATTTTTTAATTTAGTTTAAAAAACCCTGCACGACCCAAAACATTAATAACATGGATTAAAACTTTTCTCATCCATTTAATATGCAATATACATGAGGAGACTTCTATTTCTCAATATGCACTTTATCAAACTCAGTAAATTACTGTGTTCACATTTTCATTAGCTGTAGTCATGGAGTTGCAGAAGGCTCTTAAAATCAGTTTTTGCTTCATTTTCCCATTATTTTTTCAGGAAGCCTGTCTTCTTAGAGACTTTTTCCTCTTTAAACATTTATGTCAGGGAACCTCAGGTTGTCAGGAACATTGATTGATTCATCAGTGTTGAGTATCCTGCATTGTTTCACGCAGATTTCAAATCCYAACCTCACATCACTGTTGCTCTGATCCTGTATGTTAGAGCACAATGCACTGATGCTGATAAATTACTTATAAGCTACAAAAAAATCCTTTATTGTATGCCTAATAAAATAATAAACAAATGTTCTCTCAGGTTGCAAGGATGTTTCCAAAGCTCTGAAACACTTGAAGCTTTTCCCCTTTAACCCATTTGTTGGATCACARTGCCTGGCACTGCTCCATTCYCACCTAAAGCAAGAGCCAGAGTCTRACCCTAGGAACACYCACCACTACAAAAATCTCAGGGTTCTGCCTGAGGAAATTCTGATTTCTCTTCTAGGAAAAAACCCAATTTTTGAAGTACTAATCAATCAAATTGTCAGTGGATGCTGATATCTGGGACTGGCATTCTTATTCCCTCTGTGTCTGTCAGGGATCACACATATTTCAGATCTGTCTGTTTCTGTATTCCTCCAGGGATTTTTCACTCAGTTATAGTGATGCATTTCAGGGAGGTGGGTAAATGCTCATCTGCAGGAATATTCAAAGAAAGAACCATAAGAAATGCAAGGGTCAGAGCATTCAGTGATTTATTTTAGAATAGTCATGGGCACTGGTGACTAGGRTGAAATTAGAAATGGCACAAAACTGGCACCATAGAAATTAAGTTTAATATGTAAATTGGATGATTTGTTCCACACTTCATCATCTTTTTGGAAGAGAAATATTTATTCTTTAGAAGAATATATAGAAGAAATATAATATTCTTTAGAAGAAGAGAAATATAAAAGGGGAAGGAAAGTATTTTCAGAGAAAAAAACACAGCAGACAACTTGAGACATTTTTCCTTTGGTGAAATTTGGTCAAAACCAAACGAGACTGCAGGCACTCATTAGAGCTCCTTCATAGTTCACCCCACAGCCTGTGAGAATTTAATTTATATATCCAGCAAGTTCAGTGGAACTGGATTAGACCATGCTCACAAGGAGGAAAGTTTCTGGATAATTTTAAACTTTTGAGTTGAAAGCATTTGGAAAGGGAGATAAGTATCTGAGTCGTTGATTAAAGCCATCTGGTTTTGCATCAAGCTGATAGAGTTCTAGAAGCTAAATATTCCACACTCTGAAATTCATATATTGATTTTATTTTTGTGTTAAATTTAGCAGAACTCTGCTGCACCAGAAATAGAATCTCCTTMATCAATACTTTTTATTTAATCTTCTTCTGAAAATACAACATGAAATAAAAAGATCTCTACTGGGATTATTAAGTTAGACTGTGATTAAACGGATCTTGACTTTAGATAAATTCCCTTTCCAAAAAATAAAAAGGGAAAAAATTCAAAGTGTGAGGCAAAACTCAACTGTGCAAGTCTCTTGCTCTGTACAAAACCTCTGATAAGAGAGAATGGCATCAGCTTTTAGTCAGCCCCATTTCAACCAGGGACACTTAACCAGCAGAAAACTCAAGGAGTTTTAAATGCATGGAGTAGAAATGATACCACCAAGGCAGGAGCAGCATAATTTGTAATGCAAATARAACCATGGCCCATGGCACGTGTGGATTGGTTACACACCCTGAGCTCAAACTGAGGTTTGTAAAATGGAACGCACAGCACACAGGATGTGTTGGTTCACCAGTGCATCCCAGGAGCTCTTCCAGCTCTAACTTAAGGCCATGGAAATCAAAGAGGTCCCAGAAGCTTTCACAGGAATATTCCTGCAATAATTACTATGTAAAGGAGAAACCTAAAAGGGAGACGGTACATGTCTCTACTTTGGTTCYAGTTGCTCTTGTTCAAACTCACAGRAAAACCTTTTACAATCATGAGYCAAAAGCTATGTAGAATCAAAGTTCTCATTATTTATTTAATCATTCATTAAAATCTGTCTTTTATGATCATCCAGAACTTCATTCTCTATATGTACCTAGTAACAGCAATTGTAGCTGCCTGGAATGAAGTCTTTCCCACTGGGTATCACATCTTGGACACTTGATAGTCCCAGAGGTTTTAGTGGTTTAATGGCATTACTGCCTACACAGTTAAACAGCTGAAAGCTTGGTATTTGTTTTTTTGCATAGCAGTCAAAAATGTATCATTGTAGTCAGAGAGAGAGACTTGACGTGTTTTGCATTCTTGCTTGGCAATGGTTTAAATTAACAGTATAATGTGAAAGAAGACAGTAAATCACCCCAAAACCAGCAGTTTAYATCTCTGGTTTAGTTCAGATCTGTTTGTTGTGCATCAGTCTCTGTTGGTGAGTAGCTGACGATCAAAACTGGAATCAGAAGTTCATACAGTGAACATCTCTGCTTTCCCTCTGACATCTCATAACGTTTCTATTCCTTTCAGCTCTTCCAATGATCCTTATCATTGTTCACAAACCTTTTCCTCATCTCCTCCCTGTCACTCTGATGAACCTTCAGTGTGCATTCACCTGGCTCATGCACCATGGTTTTCACCCGATCTGACCCCAAAAACCACTCGGATTCTTAATTTCTTTCAACCAATTTGGTGACTCAGCCCTCATTTCTTCCTTTCTTTCCCTTTTTCTGGTATCTGTCCTTATCTTCAACTACCTTAAAGTATCTATTTCCTTTAAGCATTTCATTTATTGCTTGGTTTTCTGATGCAAGGAAATAGATGGAAAACTGTCTGGAAGAACCTCGGGTTATATTGTGCAATARAAGTTCCAAAGGACCCTTCTCACAAAGCCCCAATCCAACAAAGCAAGAAAATAACCAAAACCCTCCAAAAACACGAGCAGCAGCATGTTGTTCAAGGACACAGAGTAAAAACACACCATTAGCAAAAAAAAAAACAAAAAAAAAACCTAAAATTAGTGAAGCTAGTGGCTGCTCAGGCTCTTTCAAAATTGATCTCCAGAGGTGCAGACCACGTTGTCCTCAAATAATGACAAAGAAAAAGGAACAAAAAAAGCTCTTTACTTCTCCAAGCAGTCATTTTTCAGTTTTAAGAGCAAATAGAAATCTTTTGGGATGAGACGGTTTCAAGAAACAAGTTCCAATGTTACGGTGACCTGAAAGTGGCAGTGAGTGATGTACTGCACTCCAAGAGCAGATTTCTTTAGAAGAGAATTGGAAAAGGCATCAGCTGCAGGTGGTTTCTTGAATTCCCACTTGCACAAATTCAACTGTGATTAGAATGAAAAGAGGGACAAAGGGGGATCAGCATTATCCCATCTTCTGTGACAAAGTGACAGTGCAGTGTTAGAGCATGTCACTGGCACTACATTCTTGCCATCTCTGGCCATCTAGTGGCATCTTTTTCTCTACAAAACATAACAAATAAACAATTATTATTTCAGTGAGAAGCAAACATCCCAACAGCCTATATGTGTTAAATAATAAGCCCGGGAGCACATGATTCTTGTTATCTCATTAACGTTTCATCCCAGGTGGCTCTGCTTGGTGTGAGTGGTAATTTGGTGCAGCTGGAGGATGGGCTATATWAGGAAGGGTTTGGTGCCTTGGGGTGCCTCCCTGCTATTGAGAGTACAAAGAGCTCCGGCGCTGCTGCATTTCGTCATTGAAGATGCATTTTGGAGGAGAAATTAGCATGGTGAAAAAGATCTTCTGGCTGTCCTGAAGCTTTTAAGAACCTGGAGATGGGACAGGGAGCTCTTTTGCCAGTGAGCTGTCCCAGATTTCAGCCTGGCAGGAAGCACAGGCACTCTTGGAGCTGCAGTCTCTGGCATCCCACGGTTCCTTTCCCCTGCAGCCATGGATGGATGTACAACCAACACAGCAGCACCGTGTCCTGCTCATGGGTGGCAGCTCTGGGATGTCCCTTCTGTGTCCCTTATTGTGTCCAGTCCTGGGCTCACTGCAAGTCAAGGAGCTGCTGAGATGTCCAGCAGAGGCCACAGAGATGACGAGGCGTCTGGAGCATCTCTCTGATGAGGAAAGATTGAGGCAATGTTTGGTCTAGAGAAGACTGAGAATGGATCTCACCAATCTCTAAGGGGTGGCAAGGGATGGTGCCAGACTCTTCGGTGGCAGCGACAGSACGAGGAGCAACGGCCACAAACTAAAACACAAGGAATTCCACCTCAACTTGAGGAAGAACTCCTTCACTCTGAAGGTGGCAGAGCACTGGAACAGCTGCCCAGGGAGGATGTGGAGCCTTCTTGTCTGGAGACATCCCAAACCCACCCGGAGGCGTTCCTGTGCCAGCTGCTCCGGGACACCCTGCCTTGGGTGATCTCCAGAGCTCCATTCCGAGCGGAACAGTGCTGGGATCCAGGACACGCAGAGATCGGCCGGACAGGGCAGGGCAGGCGGCGGAACTCCGTTCTTGGGCTGCGGGGCCCGGGCCGAGCCGGGAGCGGCGGCGGCGCTGAGGCGGCGCTTCCTGAGGGGCGGTGCCGGCAGGGCCGCGGCTCTCGGCACCGGCTGCCGGGGCTGGGGCKGCCCCGCCGGGCTCCGCTCCGGGCTCCTCTGCCGGCCTGGCCATGCAGCGCTTCACCGTCAACATCAAGCTGCCGGCGCGGACGCTGACGGGCTCCCTGAGCGCGCCCAACCGCGGCGCGGCGGACTGGTGAGGGGCCGTGAGGGGCCGGGCCGCGGGCGGGGGGTGCCGGTGTCCCCGCCGCTCTTTGGCCTCAAACCCGGGTCGAGCTTTGCTCTGCCTCCCCCTGCGAGGCCCCGCTGGTGCCGGGGCGTCCATAGAACCCCCATGCAGAGCCGGGAATCGGGGCTGGGATAGCGGTGGATGCCCGGGAGAGGCCGGCGSAGCGCGGGGAGCTGCTGCTGTCCAGCTCTGGGCAGGGACAAAGCTGTGCCCAGGGATGAGCCTGGCCCAGCCCCTCCCGGCAGTGACAGAGGGGTTCCAATCGAAGCAGAGAGGGTTGAGATTACGTGTCAGGAAGAAATACTTCCCTGTGAGGGTGGGGAGGCCCTGGCACAGGGTGCCCAGAGAAGCTGTGTCTGCTCTGGATCCCTGGCAGTGTCCAAGGCCGGGCTGGACGGGGTTTGGAGCAGCCTGGGACAGTGGAAGGTGTCCCTGCCCATGGCATGGGGTGGAAAACGGGGTGATCTTTAATGTCTCATCCATCCCAAACCATTCTGTGATTCTGTTGTTAATGTATCTTGAACTAAGACAGGCCTCAGCAGATTTTCACTGTTATTGTGACAATTGGTTACATGCTCCTTTTTGCCTATAAAAAAGTAAACAAGTAAATAAATAATATATGCAATTAATTGTTTCATTTCACATACATTCCTTACCTGTGTTCTTGTGTCTAAAATTTGGAAACACTCTTCATGAATTTCTTTGTGATTTCTCAAACTTGCAGAAGATTTTGAGATGGACACAAAGAGATGCTTTGTGGTGGCTTAAGAGTCCAGGAGACAGTGCGATATTATTTTATAATTCTTTTATGTCACTAAATAGCATTTACCATATGACAAACATCAAAYACTGTGTCTAGTAGCATGCATTCAGCTAACAAAAAAAATCTCYTCATTCCTGATGTGAAGAGCTTTTGTTCTGCTTTACTTATTGGTGATGCTCTGTKTTCTTCCAGGGGCTGGCAAGGTTTGATTGCATATGGATGTCATTCCCTCGTGCTCGTAGTGGATGCCAATTCTGCTCAGACTTTACAGGTTTTGGAAAGGCACAAAGCCAGTGTTGTCAAGGTAAGATGTACCTAGTTTAAGGTATATTACTTGGTTCTCATGTGGATCTTATCATTCTAAATCACTGTAAATATATGTCATGGTTCGGTAGACCCACAATAATATATGACATGGTACTTATTACTCATGATTTTCACATCAATTCTGTTGTAAAATACACGTATTTTATGTRTCTTTTGCTGCTAATTCAAGCCATACACACTAAATTTGAGTTGATRGTGTATCTTGGTAGAAAATGTAGAGATTGTATTATCTAGAACATTGTTTAGTGTTACAGAACAGAGATGTTTCTATGAAAGATGTTAACATGAAAGGATTTGAAATGAACACTACCAAATATCAAATGAAGCTCTTTTCTGCTGCCCTTTCTGATCCTCCCTGCTGTGGGAGATACACCATTCGTCTAGAACATTACTTTCAAACTTTTCCTTCTTTTCTTATCTATAGGAAGGGAACAATAGCGGACAAAAGTGAACATTTATTTTAGTGATATAAAATGGCTGAAGTTTTAGCTTTATTGTGGGATTCCTGTACTTTTTCTTGAAGGTCCTTGACTTGAAATTGTGGAGTTTGACTTTAGGTGTAGTGTGGAAAAGGATGTATTTTTTTGATGCATCATTTCTTTGGTTGTGGACAGTGGCAGATTCACTTATGGTTTAGAGCATTGTTTGGCTGGCAGATCATTGCAGATACATTTACATCTCTAAGGAATTTTCTTCAATTCCTAAATTGGTTTTTTTTTAAGAGTTTGTAAATGCTAAGAGCATAAATAAGCTGGGGGGGATCTGTAAGAAGTCTGGTGTGCAAGTGTGGCTTAAACCTCTTGAAGAAGAGGCTCATACCAGCAAACTCAGTCCCCAAAAACTTGTGCTTCAGTTCTGAAAAATTTCACACATCTGTTAGGAAGGAAAATTAACCACATCTGTTAGGAAGGAAACAAAGAAAACAACTATTATTTCATAATCCTCCCATTTTGCTATTTTTTCTGTCATAACTGTGTATAGAATAGCTAATAGTTTCACTGAAAATCAATCCATGTTAGTTGTCCATCTGTCCAAAAGGTTTTTGTATGAGGCTGATGGCTTTGTATGAAATGTATTATATCTGATTTTACCTTTACAAAGAGTATTGAAAGAATGCTTTTACTGAAGAAAATCTATTTGCAAGTGAATTGTTTGGATCTGTCACAAGAAGGAGAGGATTTAAATTACATTTGTGTCCTTTCTGATRCATTAATAAACAGTGATAATAAGGCTTTATAAATGAGGTGGATTGACATGGATTGAGAAAATTTTTAAAAATTGCATTTGGGTCCTCTTTTTGACCAATGCTGCTGTATTTTGAAGTCAGAGTAGACAGTGATTAATGCTGTAAGAAAATAATTTCTTTTAGCAGAAGRTCATGTCCTGTGTGGGGACCTTGTTGGAGCAATGTGACTGCAGAGAGGGTCAAGAGGTTCATGGTGTGGGAGCACCACGTGGGCTCTGCTTAGGACTGGTTATGTAAAGGTCTCATTTTTGTTGTTCTGAACTTGGTGACAATTCTTCRCTTGAGAAATTATGTTTTCCAGACTTGGAATTTGCTTTGAAGTAATATACATTTAACTGAGAAATAAATAGCTTTGTAGGTTTTTACAATTACAGTTCTATAGCCACATGCAGATATCCTCAGGGATAGTTCTTTCTTGAACAGCAGGGAAGCTGGAATTGCAAAATGAGATTTATAGGTAGAGGAGAGTCTCTCAAGAATTCTTTGTGATTCTGGTAGAAACAGGCTTTGAGTTAATAGCTAGAGATTTTGTGMTGTGCATGTGTCAGGTTTGTTTAGTTTATTCAGCTGATTTGTGGCATACATGCTGCTCATACCTCTGAGAAGGGGAGCAAAAAAGGCTCTGAATGCTGCAGTAAATCTGTTCCATGGTGCAGTTAGGGGTGCCTAATGATAATCCTATGTCAGTTTTTAAAATGTCATGTTTTCAGTAGCTACAGAGAGTCCTGTGTTTGCCTCACCCTTTTTGTGTTAGGCAGTGTGACAGCACACAGATAACTGGCTAGGGTGGAATTTTTGTAGCAGCTATATTCCCATCAGATTAGCAATAATGTTTCTTTATTCTGTCAGTGTCTGCAGCCTCTCCTGGGGCAGAAGTTCAACTTAAAAGCAGACAGCAAAACTGCTCCATGTGGGATAGATAAAGAAGAAGTCTGTGTTATCCATTCCCTTGTAATCTGGGAGGAGTTGTAGGCAGAGTGTTTCAAATTTTAAGGCACAGATTTCTCATAAGTATTGCCAATTTACAAGCCTGTGCAGCTTGAAATCCCAAACTGGAAAGTGGTACCTGGAAGTCAGTGGTGGCAATGTGTTGAAAAACCCAAAAAGTTATCAAAAGTCAGCAATACCTTATTTCGTTATTTAGTTATGAGCCACCACAGAGATGCAAGTCCAACCTTCCTTCCTTCCTTCCTAATGCCACCACATATTTGTCAGATTAGAAAATTTCTTGTTTTATGATGTATATAAAAATGGAATGATARTTTTTCAGCTTTCATTTGTTTGGAAATGGGTGCGTATAGGTTTGTGGATGCCTGCAGAACCTTAAACATTGCCATTTAGTTTCCTCTAAACATCTAAGTAAACTCTCTACATACATGCCATATATGTTTGGATTGTTGTAGTTACCTTCAGGTATGAGTRTTGTTGATTTATGTAATTTGAAAATGTCAGCCATGCAGTCATGCAGCACAGTTGTGGCCTGCCTTAAATTTGTACAAGTGGTGGTAGCTTAAAGGTATGTTACAGGTGCTGTTTGCATTAACTATTACCATACTTTTTTTTTTAGTTCATTATTGATCTATCTGAAAAATATGTACTATGTTGTCTGTGTTATATATGTTTGTCTCCTTTAACCAATTCCCATCTGTATTTTCAGGTTAAATGGGCTAAGGAAAATTACCACCACAATATTGGCTCTCCATATTCCTTACGTTTGGCTTCTGCTGATGCCACAGGGAAAATCATTGTGTGGGATGTGGCAACAGGAACAGCTCGCTGTGAAATACAGGAACATTCAAAACCCATTCAAGGTAATGATAGTGGATGATGTTTATATGGGAGTTATTTTATGGAGCATTGTGYACAAATCCATCACCTGCCTTTTGTAAACTGTGCTCAGTGCTGACAGGGAATTGTGCTGTTGGGATTACCAGGCCTCTGTATGTTTGCTTGTTCATTTTTTGAGTAAATGTAAGATTTAGTGTCTCMCAGAGGAGTGCTGTGAGATTTAATTCATTATGGTGATGTTTTCCAAGACCTTGTGACAAAAAGTTTGAATCTGTTGTTATGAATGTTATTGATTGAAATAATAACAATTACAGTGCCAGGTACATCTTCCTGCTTTTCATCGGGGGTTGGGTTTTTTTGAGCATTTCAGCTGTTTTAAAAATTGTGATCCATGCTTACGTTACACCTGGTGGGTTTTTAAATTCTATTATGTGAAAGCACACTTATGTAAATAGATTGTTGGGCTTTGTTATTCAGTTTTTATAAATCCTGTGAAAGCAGATGCAATATTGTAAGTCTGATACTGAGCCACTGAAAATTTATTTTACTGACTGCAGTTAATTTTATTAGTTTTATTACTTTCTGTTTGTGTATGCTTTACAGATTGGATTTTATTTACTCCTGACACCAATTCCCTGAAGGTTTAAAGGAATTCTGACCATACCACTTGAATGATTTTACCCCTTTCAGGCTGATCCTATTCTTTAAGCATTGTACTTGTGCTCATGATTGAGTGTTAGACTCAGTCTYATTTTGCTCTTGAACTTAACACTGATTAAAAGTATTTAGAGTGGAGAAGACATTTATTTCCAGCTCCAATACTGATACAAWCCCAAATATTAATTTTGTTCCTTCTTTTGACAGATATGCAGTGGTTGTGGAATCAAGATGCTTCTAGAGATTTATTGCTTGCAGTTCACCCACCTAACTATATTGTRCTGTGGAATGCAGACACAGGCACCAAACTTTGGAAGAAAAGTTACGCTGAAAACATCCTGTCCTTTTCATTTGACCCCTTTGATCCCTCACATTTAGCTTGTAAGTTTGTACGTGTGAAACAGTGTGGCCTGGATATGTGTGACCAGGAAAATTGTTAAACTAAAATGTTCATGTTGAAATTTGAAGTAAGGGTTTGGAGAGAATAATGTCATCAAAGCCAAAAAGAAGTCTCAAAGCAAAAACAGGAAATCTTTGACCAATGTGGGATCTATTTCAGAAGAGGCTGTTGTGTGGGAAGAGGAAGAGTAGGCATGACTGAAGAAGTTAGAAATCTGAAAATAAATGTTTGAGACTTTACAAAAGGAACTGTAAAGTGTTTAGAGAGGGAGCTGAAGGAAGCCAAGGATTCACAGAGAGCCCTGTGAAATATAAAAAGCTGTGAAAGGATGGGTGCTGAGGGMGCAGCCCATAGAGATAATTAGACCAAGAATAAATGTTATTTTCAACAGAAAGGATTTTAGAGGACTACAGTGYGAGATCAGTAGCAGAAGCAATTCAGATATCAAGGGGGATATAGTGCAGWTTTATTTATTTTAGCAGAAAGAAAGTGAGAAAAATAAGAGTCACCATTTTATTCTTGAATTTAGCTTAATCACTCCTGATCTGTAATGAGACAGTGCAGTTGCCAGGCTTTGTAGTTTTGGAGTTTTTTTAATCTGTCATACCATTTAGCCTTCTGTAAACACTTCAGCTGTACAGCTGAGCCAAACCTTTATGCTATAACATAAATAATGAGAATTAATGGTTATTTGAGCCATGATCTGCATGAGAACAAAAAATGTTAGTCTATGTGTATTCTGTCTTCTATTTGCATTGTGAGTCTTAAAGAAAAACAGTTGCTGTGAGAGAATAACTGAGTTTCTGCCAGTAATACAATATTTTTTAATATAGACTTAATTTGGAAAAGTTGAGTTTTGTGGATATTGATTGTAAGGGACCATCTGCTGCTCTTTCAGTTAGAAAGTGCTGGTTGTTTATTGAGTTTTCTGTCTGATACAGTATTACCAAAGTTATTAGCATTTCTCCTCATCAAAATGTCATTAAAATGAAATTTCACAATCAAATTTCAGACTAAATTGTGCTATTTTCTTCTCTTGGCACAGTGCTCACTAGTGAAGGAATAGTGTTCATCTCTGACTTCTCCCCTTCCAAAGCTCCTGCCAGCTCAGGGAAGAAAGTTTACATCTCTAGTCCCCATTCCAGTCCTTCTCACAACAAGCTGGCTGCTGCTACAGGGGCCAAAAAAGCCCTGGATAAAGTGAAAATCCTRATCAGTAATGAAAAACCAAGGTAGGTTGCAAATATTTCTTAGTTAATGCTTTTTATACCTGTATAATTATATTGATGTAAGTATCAATATATTTAGGTTAAAGCCTGTAAGGTAATAAGCACAACAATATAAAAATAAAGTAAGCAGTGTGTCTGAGGGTCATTTCCCATGAATGCCAGTAAATGTCAGGGCAGCCAGCACTGTTCCTAGGGAAATTGCTTTGGGTTTGAGATGGGCAAGAATTACRCTTGTTCCATTTGAATGAAGTGCAATTTTTTAAATTACTCTACAATCTTATTGAGACAAAAGTCAACAGAATCTGTTTTTGGAAGTCGGTGACTTGCACTGCTTTTACAGATAAGTGGAAATCTTCAGTTGCCTTGTGATCAAAATAGGGGTTACTTGGAAAAAAGCAGGAGAAATGATGCTGTTAATTTTATTTTGAACTTGARCTGTTTGTTGACACAACCTAATAAAACTTTGTCTGATTTTACAGTGCTGAATCTGTAACACTCAACGACTGTCTTCAGTTGTCRTATTTGCCTTCCAAAAGAAACTACATGCTCTTGCTGTACCCCAGGGAAATTCTGATTCTTGACTTGGAGGTGAAYCAGACAGTGGGTGTGATTGCAATTGAAAGGACAGGGGTACCTTTCATACAGGTAATGAAGACTTATCGTTGKGACAGTTTATTAAAATCATGTATAAGTTTGTGATCCAATGATATTTGTGTTTTGATTAGTTCTAGAAAATTAAGTTAGCTCATCAGGGGAAAAAATCTTCTCTGTACAAGCAAACAATTCAATCAAAACATTTCAATTATTTCTTCAAATTAATTCACTTCCTGTCACAAGTCCTGTAGCTGAAGAAATTCATGGAAGCGTTGCATTAATGTAACATTTTTAATGACTGGCTTATTCATCAGAAATTGTATGTTCACTTGCAAGTGTCCTTTGCAAAGGTTAAAATTTTGAATATGCAATGTAACAYACATCTCTTTCCCCAGGTGATTCCTTGTTTTCAGAGGGATGGGTTATTTTGCCTACATGAAAATGGTTGCATCACGTTAAGGGTTCGCAGATCCAACTGCAGCATSACTGCAACTCCAAATGAGGAGCCAGGTGAGTTTTGTGGCCAAAATCTCCAGAAATGAATTTTGATAGAATTTTGATTATTAATTTAAATTAATGAAATTTAATTAATAATTTAACACCAGTAATGACCATCATGACTCAAACAGGATGGTGAATTACAGCCTTCTAATGTTTCATCTCTTATATATTGAGTTTAAATTTAAATTTAATTTTATGCTACATTTTCCCAGAACAGTTTTTGACTTCCCTGATATTAAGTGCAAAATAGATTATATTAATATTCTGAATATCCTTTTATTGCTAAATAATACTTAAATTAAGAAGTGGTTTTACAGTCATGTATATAATAATATTTTAAATAAAATATGTTTAGTGTGTTCTTTTTATCTTCAAGAATAAAGCTTTTTCAGACAAACATAGGGTTTTGGAAATCATTTGGTTAATTGGAAGAATTAATTTTAGAGCTAAGAGATGGGCTTTAATTTAGATTAAAATCTAAATTATTAAACTTTTGTCTCATTCAGTGCTGTTAAGAATGATCTTACAAATATAGTGGAAGAAAGGCAAAAACTAATTCTGTAACTGTAAATAAGTGATTTTTATTTGCTTATTTAGATTATTTTGGTTTGGGCAGTTGGCTAATTTCTAGTGAGCTACATTACTGGCTTCCAGATTTACCAATAAACCTGGAGTTTTGGGTTGTGCAGAGGAGGTGCAGGTTCTGCCCAGCTGTGAAACAGTTATTATTTTAGGTTTTGCAGGATTCATATGGAATAAGATACTATAAAGACAAAGTTACATTTTGGAGAGCTTTTCAGAGCTGTGTTGTTTACAGCAATATYAAGAGTGTGTAGTTTTTGATTGCTTTTCCTGCTTGTTGCACAGGAAGCTTGTGGSTATCAGTCAGAGGGTTCTGTCATGYTTTCAGATTTACCTCTGTTGATTGATCTCATCACATGTTTTTCTCTCTAATTGTTTGTCCTCTGTGGGACATTGATGTTGCAGATCCAGACCCAGTTCAGGAGCTGGTTTATGATTTAAGAAGCCAGTGTGATGCCATCAGGGTGACCAAAACAGTTCGTCCCTTCAGCATGGTGTGCTGCCCAGTGAATGAGAATGCTGCAGCTCTCATAGTCAGTGATGGCAGRGTGATGATCTGGGAATTAAAATCCAGTGTTTCTGGCAGAAATTTGCGCAACAGGTAATGGGATTTACTTTTCTTACCAAAACTGCTGCTTTTTACAAGGGGTGTTCAGTAATTCATTGTATTTTAAAGGCAACATGATATCCTTCAGTGTGTGCTCAAAATACTATGAGAACATTCAGTATTAAGGCTGTTCTGCTGCCATAACCCTTTAAAGTACTGTGGAATAAAATAAATGACTTACTGCCATAAAAGAAATAGATTTCTTTTAAATGTCAGTAGTACCAGATTTTCAGTGTAGGTCCTTTTGCTCATCAGAGATTTATTGGTTTTATTTGTGATGTTCCCAAAAATACTGCTAGATGGATTTCTTTACTGCATATCCAGGAAAGCTCTTTAGAATCCATGTGTGCTTGGTTTTTGCTTCTTATTTTCTTAAGAGTAATTTCTAAAACACTGATCTTTGTCAGGAGAAATGTAATGTTATAAGAGCCAAGTGGGTGCAGTCTCTGGTCTCTGCTCATGACACAGACTTGCCCCACCCAGCAGGACACGACTGCAGGGGCAGTTTGAGTCCCTGTTTGAGTGGATGGATGTTGTCTTTGCATGAGGAACTTATTTCCATTTCTTTTACAGCAGTTCCAGTGCATCACCTTTGTATTCCCCAGTCTCMTTCTGTGGAATCCCTGTAGGAGCATTCCAAAATAAACTTCCAGACCTCTCATTAGACAGCATGATTGGTAAGAATTTCTTCTGTTAATATCTCTGCTAACAATTTCTCATGGAGTTGAATCATTGTGCATCTTAGCTTGCTTAAGGTATTTGTTAGAATCATTTTCTGATAGTAGCTCTGAAATAGAATTCCTGTTTGCTAAAGAAACTATCGAATCCTCTTGAGGATTTTATGTTGAGGATCAATTTCCAAGTTCATTTTCTCCGAGGAAAAAGGTTTCAAAATGGAATTTGGCCAAAACTTTCTCTTTTTGATACTAATCTTAGAGGCCAGTTTATCTGACACATCCCAATCTTTGTGAAACCAAAAAGTCTTCCAAAAACTTTTCATCATACAAAGCTCAACAGGAAGAAATGTGTCTTATGCACTGTTTGTAATTTGTTATTATATAAATTTCTCTCTGAAAACATTCTGTAACATCTCCAATCAATACTTCATGCTAACAAGAGCTTTAATTTTTAAGCAGGGCAAGGTGCAAGCACTGGAGAAGARTTAAGGAATTCATTCCTGCAGGAAGTGCACCTCAAATTCCTGCTGACAGGACTTCTCTCAGGCCTCCCTCTGCCTCCATTCGCCATCCGCATGTGCCCACCTCTCACAACCAAAAACATCAAACAGTATGAGCCCATCCTTGCTGTTGGTAAGTGCCTTGAGCAGATKATTTATTGTTCTGAAAAGAATATATTCTGTATTAAATAGAAATGTGGTTGRTAATACAGATAAAAAGATCAGTCTGTTGATCCTGGGTAACTTACTCCAGAAAGTGACCTTTGTGTTAGTTTGATTYTGTGACAGTCTTTGAGTTCTTTTTTCCTGCATTGGGTTTAAGCAATGCTACCTGAAAAATGCAATGTAGTGGCCAGTTTGTATTTATCCTATCATTGGCTGTGATATTGATCTGTTAATGCACTCAGCATTTTACATGTTGCTCTCACTTCATTCTAAATGTCAGGAAATAGGGGCTTCTGCAGCCCTGCTTTCCTAAAGTGAGTAAATGAACATTACAGAGATTACTTTTGCTCTGAGATGATTTTATAAAGTTACACTTGCAGCATGGTTTTTTTCCTGGATGAATCTATTCTGTCTTACTACAAATTTAGTTAAACTTATCTAGATATTAGAATAGTTGCCAGTGAGCACCTGATTTGTTAACTCAGAGTTCTCCCTGTTTAAATCTGATTTTTCTGGCATCCTTTCAGAGTTGTGCTCTAAACCACAGGCAGTCTATCATGACTTGAGGTGATGATACTAAAATGCAACTTGTGGTTTTCCATAACCTGTAGCTGTTAGAACAGGTGAAATACAAAGATTAGGAAACAAATAGATAGGAGTAGAGTGCATTTACAGCAAGGTCTTTCTAAACTTTACCTACCTGAATTTTTTTCTTTATGTATCCATTGTTACATTTCATAAAGTTGATATGAATATAAAGAAATGTCTAATGGAAAATTGTAAGTTTCAGTAGTTCAGAAGGTTTTTGCTGTAATTGAAGCTCATAGCTACTAAATTACTGATTTCTAATTTGAAAGAACTCATTATTTCAGGGATGAGAAAGCAGAATTGCTTTAATGATTCCATAAAACCTACTCAGAATTCTCCTCTGGCCTTATTGGTGGATAACAGTTAACTCATTGCCTTGAGGCCTTTACTCATCTCCAGTAATCAAACCAGAAAGAAACATTCATTTCTTCTGCAGTTGSGTGGGTGTGAGGAAGTGCAAGAAGAATAACCGAATTTTCTACAGCCTCCACAAAAAAGTTTGGGAAAATGAGTCAATCCAAGTGGATATCAGTGGCTGCAGAGAACCTTGGAAGGTTTAATACTTRGGATTTAAGTGCTAGAAATTAAACTACCTTTTCTAAAATTGTAAAATATTATAGTTACAGGTGTCTATAAACAAGAGAGAGAGAAATAGCTGTTAATCCTGCATTTGCACTAAAGTATGGAAGAAAAGAATAAATAGTGTGTCTATATTTTTGTAATCAATTTTTATAGGTACAAGCAATGGCTCTGTCCTGGTGTTTCATCTTACAAGTGGACTCCTCCACAAAGAGTTAAGCATCCATTCCTGTGAAGTCAAGTAAGATTTTCATTTTAATTCCTACTATAATCCTTCTAGGAAACAAATGCTGAAACACCTGAGTGATGTTACAGCAGCAGTGTGGGTGTCCTGCCTTGCTGTTAATGACAGTCAGGAAAATTGTCTGTTGAGAGCTCCACCCTCACAGCCTTTGCTGTGGATGAGCTGTAACACCCTGACAAAACTGAAATSAAAATTACATTGAAAGAAATACTGGAATTGCATCTGTGCCTGCTGATCTGGGATGCATATCAGCTACTTCCAGGCTACTCACTGCACTGCAGGACAAARAAGTCTTTTTAGGACAGGAAACTTTTAGTGCCTTATTTATAACTTTATAAAGGATTCTGGTTTTTATATCAGGGTTTATTTACTTTGTCCCCATGGGGCTGAAATTGCTGTTGAGACAGTTCTAGTCCTAACTGAGGTAAAAATAATTTTCTTATTGAAAAACTTTCRAGACTGGATGTAGGAATCAGTATTTATCCATCTTAAGGAGCAAAGTAAGTTTTAAAGCTTTTGTGCTGTGTGTTTGTGTGTACACAGTGGCAGAATTTTTTGGATGACTAATGGCAAAGATCTTCAAGATGGTGCTGGCTGGATACTTCCAAGCAGATTTAAGCATGAAAATAAAATACTTACTTCTAGCACTAATATTAGTAAAAATATCTATCAGAATTGTCTCATGAAGCATTCGTCTGGCTACAGTCTGCATTTTACTGTGCATTCTGCAGAAAGTTGAGAAAAGTACAGGTTACTGAGAATAGGCAGCTCTGAGAGTTCATTGTGGAAAYCTGCTTGGAACCTACCACCAAAATTAAGTAATTTTCTTTATGTTTGTGCTATGATTACTTGGCACTGTCAGAATAGAATTCCCCTTTCTGTTCTAAACCATTTGAAACTCTTGGTCTCCTACCATTRACTACATATGAAACTATTTTTATTTTACTATTACACAGCACAAGAGGAGAGTCTTTTTCATTAAAGTGATTATAGAACTCAAAATTAAAACCACTACTCACATTTCACATGTCAAAAGAAAAAGAGGAAAATGGAGAGGGAGGAGGAAATAAACRCACTTTTGAAAAAAAGCTTTGTATATCATTAGAAATATTGTTGTTTGGGCTTTTCAATTTGTAAAGAGTTTGCAGCTTTTGAGAAACTTTAAGGATGCATTGTGTTCTTAGTTAAGGTCCTCAATACGTGGTATTTTTAGGATTCATGTAAAATGTTTGAGCATTCTGTTTTGCCATAAGCTATTATCAGGGTAAGTCTTAAATATTTATTATAGTTTTCTCAGTTGTCTGAATGACTTTTTACGTGATTTTTACAAGTTCAAGGAAATGCTTCAAGCAATTTAGATTAAGGCATGGAGATTCTTTTCTTTTTTTAAATTACTTTTCACAGAGTGCAAGTTTTTCTTTCACTGGGAATTCTTAACTTTACCTCTAAAATTCGGATAGATTGAATAATGCCTCTGTTTCCATTTTATCTGAAAGTACACCTTCAGGGACCATCATGATTTTAGTATGTAATGAGCATACCCTGAAATTGTAACTCAAGGCCAGCAGAGTTTTCAGTRCTCTGTAGTTTAGGAAGAGAATGTAATAAAAGTAAGGCAATTATCCTTTACAAATTTTGTATTAATGGCCACCAAGTTGTTTGGGTGTTAGCATTCATGCTTTTTTTTTTTTTTAAGATTAAAGTTCTGCATATGTATTCACATGCTGATATTTTTTGGATTTTGGGTTTTTGTTTGGTTTTATTGAAACTTTTAAATTCCATTGTGACTAGAAGGAGGAAGAATTGTCTTTCTGTCCTTCCTTTTAAGGTAGTTTGTACTTGTGGGTAACCTTGAATATTCATTCTATTTATGGTTATTACTTAGCTTTTGCTATTTTATATTATGGAAGTAAATACTTTTCTGTTGAATTTAGTTTTATTTTTATAAAGAGATTGAGGCAAGAAGCAGCAGAAATGCTTCAAGGCACACAAAGAGGGAAAATCAATCAGGCCACTGCCAGGAGCATAAGTGAGGGGAAAATAAAGAARGGGACTTTGGCCTGTGTGCTGGCAGGCAGAAACTAGGAGCAGGAAGTCAGGATTCCTTCAGGACAGAGAGAAATACAAATCATTCTCTTTACTAAGAAAAACCATGAAATAAGTTTGATACCTCTGGCTAAAATGCAATACAGAAAATAATAATACTTCTTCAGTGCAGAGAGGAATATATTTGAGACATGCAAATAAAATGCCTGCAGTGAAGCTTTAGTGGCACATTTGCAGCTCTCAGTGCTGCTTTTGCTTATKCTGATAGCTAAATAGCTGTAACTGGAGCAGCACTGCTCATTCTTTTTCACTGASGCTCAGCAAGTTCAGGGCTACAACAGCTTTTATTTTTGAAATTAAAATCTCACTGACTGTAGCAAGAATGTCTATGGGGCCTGCAGGCACAACTTGAAAATTATGGCATTACATCCAAATTTTAGCAGTTGAATTGAAGCTGTTTTCCCTTTTGAATTTCAGCTGACTGCTCTTTGGGAAACTGCTTTGCAAACRTTCATCACCTCCTTAAAAAAACTTTACTTGAATAGGAAAATTAGAATGAAAAATATCTACCACCACTGTTGTAGCACATATGGTTTTATTTCCCATTTTGCCTTTCTCTTTTTCGTATAATCCTTAAATTTAAGTAGCAGCTGCCATGTCATAAAGTCACAACAATCTATTCCCAACTAGAAAAGTAATTTGTGTTTTTATCCACTTCAGTGCACTCTGTAATTTGTTTGCATTGGAAACATTAATCAAAACAACTGAGTCTCACTCCTGAAGTAAGTGAGACAAATTGAAGGTATAGAATCCCTAAATGTTGTATTTTAGAAGAGTGGATTGAGTCTGAGAAGGGGTTGGCAGCTGAATGTAACCCTTAATTCTGGTAGGCAAAGATGACTTTTATGGGAAAATTTTTGCTGTTTCAATGGGGAAGGAGTTACTTGTTTCCATCATTAAATTTTTCATCACTGTCTTCAGATTCTCAATTTCTGTGCGTGACAGTGACAAAAATKATGTTGTTTCAGGTGCAAGCAGTTAGCTAAGCTAAGGTTTCCTTTTGATTATGAGTGTCTTGGGTTTCTGTAGATTTTTATTGCTATTGACAGAAGGCCAGGCAGCAGCAGAGAAAAAGGACTTGCCCTGCTAAATCTGTGCTGATGAAAAAAATGTAGAAAATGCTTCAGGTCTTTGAAGGAGAATGGTGAATAACTACCAGCAATAACAATGCATTAGGAGTGGATTTTTTCSTAAAAACATAGCTCAGTAAGAGATAAATGGAAAGGTGTCAGAATTCACATTTTTCTATTTCTAAAAGCTCCTTGGATTTATGACCCTTTGGAGGCTTGCAATGTCACCATTACTGCTGTTGCAGATTTCTACTCAATCGTGTGTGGAATGTTTCAATTAATAATTGAATACTTCTCATTTTGATTGAAATTAATGGTTGAACTTTCATGGGTCCTGCTGGGAAAAAGACTGGGCTCTAAATTTGTAACTTTCCTTGAGGGCTTTGGAAGAAAGCTTCCCATGCTTTTAGAGCTTAAACTAAAATAATATAAATATRGCAGTAAATTATATGTGCAAAATATTATGGGAGTGCTTTTTGGTTTCATTTAGGAAACTACTTAATACAATGTGAGTTGGATTTACTGACAGTAAATCATAAATATTGTTACTTTTCTTTCTCATACTTCACATATATCCTTGCAAAAAGCAYGATTGATGTAACAGAATACTTGTTCTGGGAATGGTTCTTAAATAATCTGTGTTTGAAGGATTTGAGGGAACCTTAAATCCTTTTATCTGTGTTAAAATGGAGTTGAGCACGTGTCTATTAGAGCTCAATTTCCTTTAGATRAGTTCCTTGATTTATTTCACAGATGAAGCACTTGGCAATTTTCACAGGCACTGAGTGARTGTGGGAAATGGGGCTGGAGAAGGAACAGTCCCACCCAGTGCCACTTTCTGTCCCTTTTGCCCTGCAGTATATTTCAGGAATTTGCTGAGAACCCATCTGTGCTGCCAATATGTTCTGTGCACTGGAACTTTACATCCTTGCAGCACTGCAACGTGATTTGCTTGGGAGCTGCTTTGGTGTGATCTGAAAAAAACAAAACAAAAAAAGAAAACAGATTTTTGGTTCTTTTGTGAAATCTCTTCAGGGCCTCTCTTTTTGTATCTTTATTTCTCTTCTCTCTGGACTGGAAGAATGAAGTCTAACCACAGTGCCACCCACATGARTATTCCTGTGTGCTGGGAAATCAGAGTTGTTTGATATAACCACTGATTTGATCAGAGTGTCTGCTCTGGTCTGCTGAGTGTCTCTGAGGGCTTTATGCAAAAGTTAACTATTTTCTACCTGAATATTTTATTTTAGCCACAGAACTAATGCAGACTGAAAAGAAAGCTGCTCTTAAATTRAATTCAGTAACTTTATATTCACATMATGGATTTTAATGTGTAGTTTCTTGTTATGCTTAATTATGATGTTTCMAGAAACTCTAGAAAATTACATCTGTGCTGCTGCTTTGAAGAATATACATTAAAAAAAAATTGTACTTCAAACTTCTTTTCTGGCCATTCAAATATTTGGGCTAATATGCTCCATATATTTCCTTCTGATCACAGGGGAATTGAGTGGATAAGCTTGACTGGGTTCATTTCCTTCGCCACTTCAACACCCAACAATCTGGGACTGGTCAGGAATGAGCTGCAGCTGGTGGATCTTCCAACAGGTTTGTGTTTTCTGAGAAATCTTCTCCAGGAGCTGACAGGTTTGCTGGGGAGTGACAAGTATGAGTTCTGACTATTATTGTTTTTTTATTCCTTCTGTTGTCATGACGAAGTAAAATAATAAAGAGGAGCTTTAACTGTTCCTGCTCTTCTTTGTGAAGCCCAAAATGTGTTTTGCCTGGTGCTCTACAGACAGACTTGAGCCAACACCTTTGCAAAAACATCTTGGACTTATTAAAAGAATAATAAACATCAGCAGAGGGGTTAGAAGCAGCCAYATAGGGTATTAGTGGTGGATTTTGTTCATGAGCTGCACATATTTCCATATTTCCAAATGTGTTTTGCCACAGTCTGCATCCACTGTTTCATGTGCCCCTGAAATAATGTTGAACCTTATACTGTGGTTTGTTTCAGCAACAGGCCAGGCACATGGTCAGAATTTGTGAAATGGATTTTAAACAATAAAATCTGATACTTTTATAAAGAATTCCAAAGGTTAAAAAATAAGGAGCTCTTTAAAAGATACTGKCAGTAGCAAAATGAACTGGTTATGTGTGGGTTTTCAGCTATTTTGGCCTTATAATGGATGATAAATGTATTTCTGATTGAACTCAATATTTGCACAATACAAGGAGGTATAACTGGGAAGATCAGACAGCCCAGAACAGGAAGCACTTCAATAATTATAATTTGTTTTTGAATGTGAAAACCTGGAGCCATTTAATTTCTAATTGAAGAGCCTGAATCTTGTGACACATGGCTAATTCAGAATTGCTTTCTATAGCACATAAAGTGATTTTATTTAATTKGGTCTATTTAAGCTTATGGAAAAACCTCAATTGTTGTATTTCCAGGGTGCTGCACAGAGAGGTTATTCTTGTAGCATAATATTGTAATTTTTTTTTAATATAATATCTTTTGTTCATCTGTTTAAAGTCAAAGCAGAACAGATACATACAGTGGGAAATTAATCTCATGAAATGGGAATCTGATTTTTTAAACAGCTTGTAAATCAGTATAGAATATTTATAGTCAGTATTTCTGCAGGCAAACAAGTTTTGAGTAAAAATAAATGCCTGAGACCTTAGCATTTGGTTTGCTTAAAAATGGTGTATTTCCATATTTACAGGGATAAGAAAGAAAGGCACAGCAATTTAATGTTTGATTTTTGCTTCTTCCATCACTTAGGASCCTGAATTTCAGGCCTAGCAAAAAYRTGCTGATTCATCTTTACTTTGACAAAATTCACACTTATGTTTCTGAAGAAAAATATGAAAGACAATTCTTAAGATGTTTCATCATTCATGAAAATAGAGGTGGAAGATTTCCTTTAGCTTCTGACATGAGCCTCTACTTAATGTTCTTGATAACTAGATTTATTCTAGTTATCAAATGTAATTGGCTTAAGTAATTTAGCTGTGAGCTACAAGTGCATCTAAAGTTTATAGCTTGAATTTTCTTTGGGAGCTAAGGAGAATAAAACTTGGCTAGGAGATGCTGTTTGTGGGTCATTATTTATTTTAGTGGTATCCATAACACCTATAATTCTGCAACACTTCCTACAAGTGGATGAAAATTTTGTTGGGTATGAGACTATAAATTCTTAGGATTTACTCTTTTAGCTGGAAAGAAAGAGRGAATGGTTCTGATGAGTGTAGAATGAGTTAGCAGCTTGCCATGAAAATCCTGTCAGATTTAGTTTATGGCAGAGTTGATTTTTCCTACCAAACTTGAAATGGATTAATGAATTTCCTCCTTGGGGAATGGAGAGAATATTTCATTGGTTTTGAGTGGAAAATAACTCCTTGAACTCTATATTTATGTAATCCTGATGCATCCATTTGAGTTGCTGTGCTCTGGAAGCAGGTCAGGWGTTAGATGTGACAGCAGAGTTTACATTTTATTGAATGTAAACTTTGAAATGCAGTRAAGTGAAATGCAATAAAACTTTGACAGTGCCAAGAGTATTGTTAGTGATTTGGAGATTTTCTGGTTTGGTTTGTAAACTATTTCTGTTTACAAACAGAATATTTTATAAACAGTTTCTCTGTTTCTCTTTGGTTTTTTAACTGCTTCTTTTCTCCACCCTGGTTTTGTGCTCCAGGCAGGAGCATTGCATTCCGTGGGGAGCGAGGCAACGACGAGCCAGCCATTGAAATGATAAAGGTGTCTCATTTGAAGTAAGTGCATCAGCCCTGTGAGCTTTATAAATGTTACTGTACTGCATGCAGATCCTCATGATGTCATAGAGATTCTAGGGAAAAAAAAAAACCACTTCAGTATGTGTAGAAAAATACTCAACAGCGTCAAGAGGAAAATGCTTCAGAATATGCATTCCAAATGCAAAAGCTGTGAATGTTTCTGTGGTTGACTTGGTCACTTCAGAATGCAATCATATTGCAAGATCAATAATGAACATTTTATTTCTTACAAGAATTGTGTTTACTGAACAGGCATTTTGATAATATTAGGGAAAGTAGAAGTGCTGAACTGTTTTTGTCAACTTTGATTCTGTTATGAGTTTATTCTCTTTTCCATAACTTAAGCCTTATGCCAATCTAGGAAGTTTGACATTAAAGGTTAGATGATTATTCACATTTATTTCATTTTTTAWGTATTTCACACTTTTATAATAATTGTCTAGTGGAAAACCACATGTGAGATACAATTATTGGAAAAGTCAGCTGATAAATGACSCAATTGTTTCTTTTCAAGTCCTCATTACTTTGAGCTCAGGCCTGTGACAGGAGGCCCTGGTCTTCATAGTATTAAAAATAATAACTGTAGTACTCTGGAAGATAACTTCACTTTCTTGAATRAATGAAATTAAAGTTGTGTTGAATTTAATAGGGTGTTGTCTGTAAATCTTAAAAGCTTTTTCTTTACAGTGGAGGAAAAAAATTAATGTCCTCTAGCTTGTAGAGGAATATTTTTGTACCTAAAAGTTCCAGAGAATTTGGAAGAGTTCAACCATAGAATGTTCTTAATAATGCACTAAAAATTCAGAACAGCCATGGGCTTAGGAAGAGTCTGGAGAGTGTTGAGTGAGAGCAAGAAAGGAGKTTCACTTGTGCAGAGATAAATGATGCAGTGCCTGAGAGGACAAATTGCTGAGCAGCCTCTCTGTTTTCAAGTTAAATGTGCAAAGTGGTAGATTAAAGGTGTTTACACTCACCCAGCTGCACAAATGAACAATCTGAAGACAGGACTGACAAGTGGTTTAGTGTGAGATAATTTTATGTTCATTTATCCCTGGATTAGGAAGTATCTTGCATCTGCAGGAGAGGAAAAAAGTGTCCAGCCTGCRGTGTTGGTTTCTTTTGTGCTTTGTGCAGTCATTGACTCAGGCTGAGCATGGTGAGATCAGATCTCTGCTGCTCTCTCTGAWTTACTCCCCTTGTCTCCTCCACAGTAATTGTGCAGAACCACCTGTCAGAAATTTATAATTCTGTTAGCTTTGAAGAAAACTCTTTTTCAGATATTCTTTTGCCGCTCAGTAACTCAAGGGAATCACGAGCTTCAGAGGGGGATTTAATTTGCTCTGCTAACTCTCYGTTTTTGAGGGTCTCCAGAGTACTACATGTGAAGTAAAATGCTCAAATGATTTTTGCTGTAGTAACTTCTCTTTTGTTTCAGGCAGTATCTGGCTGTGGTATTTAAAGACAAACCACTGGAGATCTGGGATGTCAGAACGTGCACTCTGCTCAGAGAAATGTCCAAAAACTTCCCTACAGCCACTGCTTTGGTAAGGAATAAATCCAGTTACTCTTTAATAAATGAGAAAACATTGAGATAGTAGAAAAATCTTCAAACAATTTTGCAGGAAAATGTTGCTGTAGCATATACAGACAAGTGCTTTAATATTTCATCTATCACCAAATGGAGGCTGGAAAAATGGAGAGTCTGGTGAAGAAATCTGCTCTGCCCATTGGGTGATGGAGGGAGGGATTACAGAATGTAATCTTCTTGGAAATCATAAAGCCCCAGTAAATTCATGGAATAAACCTTTGTCTTTTCCATTTTTCCTGGGTCATTTTTCACAGGAATGGTCACCTTCCCATAATTTAAAAAGCCTGAGGAAGAAGCAGCTGGCAGCCAGGGAGGCCATGGCCCGGCAGACAGTGGCCTCAGACACTGAAGTCAGCAGYGTGGAATCCTCTGTGATCAGGTATCCTGCTTCTGGTGGAAAGCTGTTCTACATCACTTGTTGGTTTTTCCACCATGTGACATTTTTCTAATGAAAAGAATAATTTGGAATGGATTCTTGAGTATGTAACAGGCAAAGCAACTTTATGGGCCTCCCTTTAGTTTTTATGTGTGGATCTTTGATGTAGATTGATGTACCTGTTTCTCTCAGGTGTGTCTGTAGCAGTCCATTGGGTWCCTGGTTCTTTAAGTGAAAGTGTTATTTGCTTTTTTTTTTCTGGTAGAATTTGTCTTGCAATTCTTGATTTCAAGAACAGAGTAATTGTGTCTCATTATGTTCTTTTTAAAGCTTGTTGCAGGAAGCTGAAAGTAAATCAGAGCTGAGCCAGAACATYTCTGCCAGAGAGCACTTTGTGTTCACAGGTGCTGATGGGCAGGTTTATCATCTCACAGTAGAAGGAAACTCAGTGAAAGACAGTGCAAGAATTCCTCCAGATGTGAGTTCCAATTTTTCTGTATCATCAATASTTTAATTTTTTGTTTAGCTTTGATTGCCAGAAAAGAATCAAGGGTAAGCTTTATAGCAGCAAGTGGTCACTAACGCAGTACTTTGAAATCTGAAATGTGAATTCCAACTTAAAAACCCATAGCAATTCTGTTTTCACAGTCTTACATATTTAATTGAGTAGAATTTGRTCTATTATGTAATCATATTTTTTTTTAATTGCCAATGTTGAAATATTTATTCACATGTTTGACCCTATTAATGAAAATCTTTTGTTCTGCTCCTTAAATATTTTCAGGGAAGTATGGGTAGCATTACATGTATTGCCTGGAAAGGGGATATASTGGTTCTTGGAGATGTTGATGGAAACTTAAACTTCTGGGATTTGAAAGCTAGAGTATCCAGGTATGAATGCAAATTGAGTTTGTCAAACATGAGGTGATGAGTGTTAAAATGTGGAATGTTTTCATCCACAGTTGAAAATGCAAGTATTTTGAAATAAAAATTCAGAAAATGTCTACTGTGTTACWGTTTTCTACATTTAATCTCTTGTGTTTTCAGAAGAATTAACATTTAATCAAGGTTTTAAAACCAGCTAGAGATTTTTTTTACATTAAATCTGCAATGGCTTCTTGTAAAACATTAACTACTATAATATTTATYCCAAGCATTTARTCATTTTAATTTTAATAATCTGAATATCCATTTGTGTGTGCATGTATAGATGTTCTCCTCCTCAATCTGTGCAATATCAGGATCTGCAAAGTTCGTGGAAAGGATTTAATTCCTACAATATTAGGTATATAATGATTGATCCTAATCTTGTTCTTTCTGTAGGGGAATTCCTACACACCGGAGCTGGGTGAAAAAAATACGGTTTGCTCCAGGGAAAGGAAATCAAAAACTTCTTGCCATGTACAACGATGGGGTAGAAATTTGGGATTCAAAAGAGGTAAGTGACTGTGGGTTTGATGAGCATCTCTCCTTAAAGCACACACATGACCTCTGAAAATCAGGATGAGTGAGGGATGGAGATTTCCTGAGTTGTGATTTCTTGCTGACAGTTGGATGATAAAGCAGTATGGCTTTTCTCAGAAGATTTTTACTCCCTATAAAGCATTTTTAAGCTGCCATCAATGAGAAGGGTCTTTCCCTCTTAGAGCTGACAATGTGTCTGAGATCCTCTTTGTTGTCATCCTCTTGTAATGGTTTTGAGACCGAGCTTGAAAATTGAAGGGGGAGCCCCTAACCTGAGAATTTAATCTGTGAGCAAGAGATTATTTAACCACAGGTTTCTTCTGTGTATAATCAAGAGTAGATTTAATTTGTTAGGGAATACCAGAAAACCAGACACTAAATTAGTGTTGTSTAGCTTCTCTTCTTGCTCAAACACTGTAGTTATGTTCACAAACCTTCTGGGGTTTGCTTTGTAGCTCGTTGAGGGGATTATAGATCCATGGGGAAGGAAAAATAATTGTACTGTTTTAACTTAGCCCCCCAGAATAAGTTCAGGGTATCAGGGTTTGAAACAGGAACTTTAATTTCTTTCCTCTTCACTTTTTAATGAGCAGCAGCTCCAAATTCAGACACTTAATTAGTGCAATATGAAAYTGCACTGATGAAGAGAATTGCACAGCAGATATGAGCAGCTACTGTGAATTACATAAGCAGAGTAGGATATTATCCAGTGAGTCTCTCCTTGAAACACATTTAAATAGCTTTGATGCCGTGAAATACTCCTCCTATAGCTGTTCCCTCTCTTTTTTCCTAGGATAAAGGAGTTTCCTACATGAAAGCATTTAAAATTAAATTCACATTTTCAGTTGAAAATTTTTCAGAATATCTGTACTAATGTTTTATAGTCTTAGTTCTATTATACATCTAATGCTGTCCTGTTGGAAAAGATAACAAAAAGGCAGCTGTACACTGTGCTCAAAAGGATCTTTTCTCAGCTCTWAATTGGGAAATAGTATTGTTTCAGGGTAACCATGTGATCTGCTCCAAGGTTTCTAAATTCCTCACTCTCCAGAAAAGACCATTATTGAAATGATTTATGGCTAACTTCACCTTTTATTGTGAATTTTGTGCTGTGCCTCCTGGGTGTGTGACACAGCCTTACACTRGGTGATGGAGAGGCTGCTAAAAATAAAGAATAACTGAACTTTTCCAGGTACAAATGGTGAGCAGTTTAAGAAGTGGCAGAAACGTGAATTTCCGGATCTTGGATGTGGACTGGTGCACGTCAGACAAAGTGGTCCTGGCATCAGATGATGGATGCATCCGAGTGCTGGACTTATCCATGAAACCCTCGTGTTTCAGGATGGATGAACAGGATTTAATAGGTATGCTCATGTCTTTTCTGCTACCCACTGCTTGATACTTCTGCACTCCTGTTTGGAAAGTGGAGCTCAGCACTTCTGTTAGAACATGGAGTTGTCACATGTGGGGTTTTGATGCTTCTCTGCTGCTTTTCATAGGTAGAGGGAGTTTTTTTATGCTTAGGTTGTATTAATGGTTTTTTGGTGCAAATTTAATCTCCTAAATATCAAATACTTCGTAATACCTTGACTGAAGTATAAGCAAAATAAGTATTGAAGTATGAACAAAGTAAGAGCTTTTTGTACAAATATGTAACAAGTTGACTTAAAAATAATTGGTACATCACCAGTATTCATGACATCGTCTTGTAACATTTGTTAATGTGTGAAAATGTGTTTTCTGATTGTTTTCAGGTATCAAGGCGGCTTATAAACTGATTTACTGCTTTTCAAAGTGACCTTTGAAATAGCAATATTAGTGCTGTTTGCCTTTATGAAGGAATTTAARTGCTCAACTAGTTAACTAAGCTACATTTTTTTGTATTTATTATWACTGGTGTTCCAAATAATTGCTGCTCTTTTCTTTTGAGTCAGTCGTACCTTTACTCATACAAATTCCTGAAATMATTTCCTTAAAACACAGTAGATTCTCAGACATGTGTAATAAACTGTGATGTGGGGAACTGTGGTGTGGGTGTATTTGAGGAAACACGTAATTCATCACAGCCATTTTTGCTATCAAATGAATGTTCTGCAATATTAAGTTTAAAAGATGAATGTTGTAAACCCAAGCACAYTGAAATTAGGCTGTGCCAGCTGTAAGGCTGCCTGTGATTTAGCTGTCCTGCTGCCTCTGCTCTGTGGTGATGTTTTAATTACCAAATCACATTTACAAGAGTCCTACATCACTCAGTGCATATGAAGTACAGAGAATTGTGAATATTTAATAGTAGAGCTGGGTTTGGTGCTTGTTTCACTCCTGAGTCACTGGGTAGCATTTACTGCCTGTCACCCACACCTTGTACTGAGTACAGACAGTGACTTTCACATTTGTGTGACAGCACTTAATGTGTATTTTTTATSTTATTRAWCTTCCCACCATCCTTTCCAGATAAKGRGGTTGARTCCTCRTGTTATACTGTAGGAACTRTGGGGGARAAGCCAAACTAAATGTTCTTTGTGATACATTTGGGTACAGCTTTACCTTGCACCATGCCCATGTAGCAGCAAYAATCATTGTACACAGCTCTGCCTAATGTCACTATAATGCATTCCAGGAGTCTGTGGCTAAATTCATGAKGGAATGTCCTGAAATTCTCGTTTGAGCATGGCTGATAACCCTGTACCTTCTATGAARTGTTTTTCCTGGAGTGTGGAGATAAGCTTTTATATCTGGCAACCTGTGCTGGGTATATGAAAAGTCTTTTATTTATGATTTTCCTGGTGCTTGCAAACAAGCTGGGACACTTTCTGGTGGGACATTTTTTGTGGCACATTTTCTGTTGGGACATTTTCTGTGGCACATCTGGTGTACATTTTCTGCTGGTACATTTTCTGGAGCTACTTTTCTGATTCCTGAACACAGCATTTAGTGCACATGAGCTTCTCGACAATGAATTTTTTCCTTTTGTTTCAGAACCTGTCTGGTGTCCCTACCTGCTTGTTCCAAGAGCTTCATTAGCTTTAAAAGCATTCCTGCTGCATCAACCKTGGGATGAGAAATATTCTCTAGATATTATGGACATGTAAGAAGAAATACAGTTCTCTGTATAACATAATATTATTTTTTAAAGCCTACATCTTTTATTAGTCTTTCTGTGCAAGTAATTGTTAGATGTAGAAGTTTCCTTGCTCTCRGGGACAGTCAAAAAGAGAATTAATTCACTATTTATTACTAAAAGTAATAAATAGATRAGGCTCTAAGGTCAAGTATTTCTTTTGGCTTTCAGTGGCACTTGGCTATTAAAAACTGCAGTCTGCTTTAAGTACTGGCAAGATTTTTATGGCATTATATTACTTCTGAGAAAAACTGTGTGTTCTCTTTGTTCTAGAAGTTAATGCAGCAGTCAGAGGTGGTTCCTAAAGTGTAAATGAAAGYGATACTCTGTTTTTTAATAAATGTCTGTGCTCTTGGAGAGCCACTTTCACATCATCATAGGAGCACATTTCTGTGTCCTGGCCTGTGCTCTTGGTCACATAATAATGCTCTAGGCATTGCCATTTTTATTGATTTTAAGGTGAATGAATCAAAGAAAAATGGGAGAAGAAAGGTTGGCACTCACTCTAAGCTTGCGTGAAAGCAAACCCAGTTTTTCACTGCTATTTTGGAGCTGCTAACTGGATACAGAATCTTGTATGAAGAGCTTTCAAAAAGAATGTGAAAGATTGTTTCCATATATGTGCTTGTGTTTTTCTCCTACTACAAGTAGTGCTCTTCTATTTCAGATAAATCTGTCATMTTGGTAATACAGAGAAACTCTATTTTTTCTTTTTTTTTTTTAATCCAGTGATTATCCAGAGAATGAAAATATTAAAAACCTTCTTCAAGAACAGTTGAATTCATTGTCCAAGTAAGAATTTTCCTATTATTACTTGTGTAAGCTATGGAATTCTGAGAGGGCAAAAAATGTGAAGTTTGTGGCAATTGACAATTAAAGAAGAGAGATGCTTTTTGCCTCTCTAAAGATAAGCTTGAGTAATGATAGTTTCTGTTAAAAAAATTAAAAAAGTTAATTTTTATGTAACCCTTAAAACTGATGCTTTAAAGTTCCTGATAGGGTCAGTATATGGTACTTATAGGGTCAGTGACTGACCTGTGAGTATTTGGGATGTTTTAAGCAGTGCTTCTCAGGGATTTACAGTTCTTTATGGTGATCCAGATTGCACTGGAAACTGCTACTTAAATACCCTAAGGTTTGTTAGGATGTTTGAGCTCTGAGGAAGAAAGTACAATACTAAAAATTCTCTGTAAATGATATAATTTCTGAGTAATGCTTATGCACATTGCTCTGCTTACACAGAGTACAGATTTCGGCGTTCCATTTAAACCATGAAAATTACAGTTTTTCCATTTTCCTTTTGTCCTTTCACGTCGTAGGTCAGGAAGGGGAACAGCATATTTTTATCCAGTCTGAAGCATTTGTGGAAAATCTAAATTCATGCATGTGTATCCCTTACGTTGTGACACTACGTATCTGCAAGATTATTTCTAATTGAATTAATATTGTAATTAGTGGAATTACTGCAGTTTAATTGACAGCTTTGCATACACCCTGGTGGCGTTTCCTTATATTGCAAGGGCAGTGAGTTCCTGGTGAATTCACTGGACTTGCTTCTGGAAATCAGTTATATTTCAAATTACATATAATGCCTGTTGTAATTGTTTTCATAGATGCATTTTTAAATTTCTGAAAAGAAATTGTGTATTTTGAGGTTTGATTTTATTTAGTTTGTATGTGATGTATCTTACTTGTGTTTGAAGCCAACCAAACAAAAACCTTGCACAGCATTTTAGATTCTTCTCTTTTGCAGTGACATAAAGAAGCTTCTGCTTGATCCTGATTTTACCCTCCTTCAGAGATGTCTCCTGGTTGCCAGGTAGGAGATTCAGATAAATAGAGGAAATGTTTCCCAGGAGAATCTCTTTGCTGTTAATGCATAGGAATGAGCTGAAGTTTAGGTACTCACTCAGTTGTCTTTTAACTCAGTGCAATTCTTAAACTACTTTGTTACCCATATATTAGAGTGTTTTAGGACCTAAATGGAAATGCTACCTTACTGATACTCAGTTTTATTTGCTTGCTGGATACAGAGAACTTCCCTCAGTCTTGTTGGCACTTTCATAACTGCAGTTCTGGCAGCCACATTGCATTTAGTTGTTTATGGCCCAAAATGCCATTTAGAACTTCACAATAGTTCTATCCAAACAGGGGAAGGCCTGGGATTTATTTCAACTGTATTTATTGTGTGTGGTTCCTCTGCCTAAAGTGATCTAATTTCAGTCTGTCTGTACTCAGAGATGGTTTTCAAACTTAGTAACTTGTGGCTGAAAGAGGAGATCAGCAATTAAGTATAAATTAATAATAAATATCAATTTCCACATATTCCTATGCTGAACATTCCCAGAGTTTAATTGCTGTTATAACTTACCTTCCTAAATCTTCTCCTGTAGTTTGTCCCACTGGTAATGCAAAGTACTTGTGGTGTCCACAAGAATGCATAGGCTTTTAAAAAAGTTAAATGTATGATATTTTTATATGTTGTATGGAAAAATACAAACCTGTTTCACATCCTGCTTTGTTTCTTCTCAGGCTCTATGGGGATGAATCTGAACTGCATTTCTGGACTGTTGCTGCCCACTATTTGCACAGTTTGTGTCAGGAGAAGGCTGCAAAATCAGACACAGCCATCCTTCAAGAGCAGTTGGTTAATCCTCTGGATATATGCTATGACATACTGTGTGAAAATTCTTACTTCCAGGTATGTCAAAGAGTTCAAAACCAAATTTCATAAGAATGTCATCAGCACAATAAGCACTTCCTTGTTCATATTTCACTTTTATTTGTAACATACTAGTCTGGATTAAAACATTCCTGGTACTTAAAAATAGAGGGTGCTCCAAAAACTATCAGGATATTTACCTATCTTTCAAATGCCTTGTTTTATTTCTTTGGGTAGGCTTTCATTTTAAATATTTTTCCTTCTTTGTCCAGAAATTCCAGCTGGAAAGGGTAAATCTCCAGGAAGTGAAGAGATCAACGTATGATCATACCAGGAAATGTGCTGATCAGCTTCTTCTCTTGGGCCAGGTTTGTGGGTAATATTTGAATTTTTTATTCTTCTTCCCTGTTTGGTGTATTTAGCCTATTCAAGTAAAGCATTTTTAAACTGTATTTGTTATTTCCTACTTGTATTAACTCAGTGCAAAGTTTTTGCATTCTTAGTATGTTAAATTCATGATGGGTTTTTAATGCCRTCCTTATTACGAGTGCCTTATTGAAATAGAATCTCAGCCATTACTAGACTGGGAGATATTTTTATAGCCTGTTTTCRAATAACTTTCATTGTTATTTTTCCCATGTCTTAAAAAGAGTAAAAAATGGAAAGGCTTTTAAACAAAATTGAGTGTTTTGTAACCAAAGTTGCATTTTTTTCTCTTGCCAGACTGACAGAGCAGTGCAACTGCTGTTGGAAACCAGTTCAGACAATGTTCACTATTACTGTGATTCACTCAAAGCTTGCCTGGTCACAACTGTCACCTCATCAGGGCCATCTCAAAGCACCATTAAACTGGTAGCAACCAACATGATAGCCAATGGGAARCTTGCAGGTAAAATATCCCTTTCTCTTAGTCTGTAAACTGGTAATTCTCATCATTTTTAAAGATGCCAGTGGAAACAGGAATGAGTCCTGCTGTAATAGCACAAAACTGCTCAGTAACTCAGTTCTGAAGTTCAACTTGTCTTGATTCATTTTCACTGAAATACTTCTATGATAAAAATATTTTTGCACAAAAAGAGGGTCAGCACATAATATGTATTTTCCACTTTTTCAAATTGAAGAATTAATTAAAGTTTGGTGTTGTGTTACGAAACATGAAATAAGGACTTAGTCTCCTTTTCAGCTCAGAACTTGTTTCAAAATATGTGTTTTCTAACAAGTACACGTTAATTTTGCTCAGTGCAAGAGCTGTTTACCATATAATTGAAATACTTAGGCAGAGAAAGTTACAAGTCTGTACTTGCCTGGAAAAAAAAAAATACTTCCCACTCTGTAGACTGTTAATAATTACACTGTGGACAACATTAAATTAAAATATAGGATTATCTATGAATCTGTTTATTTTATTTACAAAGATCATGATCTCTTTATGATAAGTCCTCTGAACCCCTAAATTTGTGTTTAGAACAAAGACAAATGAGAGCTTTGTGTAGCCTCTAGCTCAGGAGGAAGCTCCCATAGCTGGCAC
>NW_026623629.1:538980-540187 GCF_030028575.1 Malurus melanocephalus
CAGCTGCTGTGTCTGATTGACAAGGCTGCTGATGCCTGTCGCTACCTGCAGACCTACGGCGAGTGGAACCGAGCAGCCTGGCTTGCCAAGGTGTGCAGTTCCTCTCTCCCAGTCTGRTAACACCAACCACCTGCTTTGCATCTGTGCTCAGGAAGGCTGAGGAGGGTGCTGAAGTTCCCTGAATAACTGAAACATCAATCAGAAATGCCATAATCAGTTCTTTCCATGTCCTAACAAAAGGCCCTTCAATCAGTACTGACATGTTCTTCAGCCTTSAAACCACCCAGCTCTGCCCCTGTTGTCCACATTACACTATTGGGGCCTAAAAAGGATTGGATGCTCAAATTTTTTAATTTCTGAGCAGTGTTTGTGTAGTCYCATATAGCTGCAGCAGTACAAAGTTGGTAATAAACCCCAGGAAACCACTCTTGGATGTGGATAATTAACTGGACAGTGCCTTTGTGCTCAGCTCCATGCAGCGTATGAGCTGATTTCAAAATTAGCACCACCCATGTGAATTTGCATCACCTTCTGTTTTGGTGTGCAGACATAATTACAGCAAAACTACCCAGACATAGTGTTCATTCTCCACATCATAAATGGGCAGGAGTCAATAAGGATTTTTCAGTGTCTCTTAAGWAAAGTTTCTTTATGTTTCCTGAAGAAAGAATGGAAAAGTTTGTATTTAGATTTTCTAAATGAGTGAATCCTGCTTTTAAGAAAAGTAAAGATGTTTTGTCCTTAAACCTACAGTAAAGAGTGAAGATTTCTAACTTTGTGATTTAAAAAAACTTGGGGTTAAAATAATGTTAATCACATTTGAAAATGGAGTGACCYGAGTGCTGGTATCTTTATACCTGGATATTTCTATTTTTCCTTTATGTCATATTCAAGGGATGTGTGTGATTTTTATTAAAAACTGATCTTTTCAGATGCTTTTGCTTCTGCCCAAAGTGTTKCCCTGAAAAGAATGAAGCAGAAGCTGAATGCTGTCTTTACCTGCAGCTGGGAATTGACCCYGGCTCTGCTGTGTCCTGCAGGTCCGTCTGAACTCGGAGGAGTGCGCCGATGTGCTCAGGCGYTGGGTCGATCACCTCTGCTCCCCGCAGGTCAACCAGAAATCCAAGGCCATTCTTGTCCTCCTGTCTCTTGGCTGCTTCACCAAAGTTGCAGAGATGTTGCACAGGTAAAGGTGAAACAGCACAGC
>NW_026623629.1:540467-562234 GCF_030028575.1 Malurus melanocephalus
CAAGCAGTAATGATTTATAGTATCTGTGATTTTTTCTGAGTAACTTCAGCCCTGATCTTTCAAAGAAATTTATAGCAAATGTCAGTTCTTAAGTGCAAGTTTTAGAAAGCCTCTTTAGAAAGCAAGTGTTTTGGTGCAATGTCCTGGAATATTTTTCTGGTTTGTATCCTAACAATTTTTTTTTCTCCCCATTTAACAGTATGAGGTACTTTGATAGAGCAGCTTTATTTGTAGAAGCTTGTCTGAAGTACGGGGCATTTGAAGTTAACGATGATACAAATATCCTTTTTCTGAAATCCTCTTTGYTCACTGAAATCTTCACATCTGACCTGGTGTTCTGTAAAGTCTGAGCAGTTGCTCAAACTTCCGTATTACATGCAATAAATACTAATGCGCATGTAAATAATACCTGATCCTGTTTTATGGAGTCATCACTGGTGCCAGATTGTAAATTAAAAAAAAGCCTCTAATAAGTCACGTAGATAACTTCAGGTATGATTAACAAAAAAATCTTTATGATATTAAAATTTCTGTTGCAAGTTACGCCATTGGATCATGGTAGGTACTTAAGGATATCTGAAATATATCTGGTTTAGTTTATAGCACTCTGCATGTTGCTTTATAAATACAAATATGAGTTCAAAAGGTGGATTTAAAGCAAGTTTTTTCTCCTTATTTGTGCCAAAAAATATTGGATTAGCACAATTGGCAGCAATGTTCAGTATTTTCACCTTGGGAGAGCCAAGGATTAAGAGGGGGAAGAAAAAGGATTCTGAGCTTTTTTTCATTTTGTTATTCATTTGTGTTTTCCTTAATGCTTTTTTTACATAAATTGATCCACGCTGTGTATGCAGATTATGCCAGAAGCTTGAAGCTCCTGGGCTTTAAAGAGGGAGCTGTTCTCTTTGCCTCCAAAGCAGGAGAAAGTGGGAAAGAGCTGCTGACTGAACTSAAACAGCCGAAGGAAGAGGTGGTACAGGAATGAGAATTCCATGTTTATGAGGTTGTCTGTCAGACTGGGGTTCCACTGTGTGAAAATGCATTTTTCTCTTGAATCMCTGTAATAGTTGATCTGTGTGATTTGAGCGAGTCCTGTTAAATGTGTTCAAAGTTGGGATTAAGAACTGTGGTGTTTCTTTTTGTTGAATTTGTCTCCATTTTCACAAGAGGGGAAAGAAGCTTATGGTAAAATTATACAAGAATATTTCCACTTTTTCAGCTGTAGCAAGAATCAAATTTAAAAACGTGCTGAAARGCTTCCATACCTGTGTAAAAGTCTGATCCATTTGCTTCTAAAAATCAAATCTCAATACTGTTGTATTTATATGTATAAATGATTGAGTCTGTATTGTAAAAATATAAATATGTTTAAAAATAAATGTAGATCTCAAAGCACACAGTTCTTTCCTGGAACATCATGTTTTTTCAGTCCAATTTCTTGTTTAAAATTACTGTTATTTTAGATCAGYTCACTGTGTTGTAATTTTCATAACTGTTTGGAATGGAATCTTCAACGGGTTCACTTGCAAACATTACTCTCCTAACATTCCAGAAATTAGTGAAATGTCACTTTTTTCAGTTAAGATATTGTTACATTCCATTTTATTTTTAAGGCTGCACTCCATGCACACCTTGGGGACTGAATTCTGCCCATCAGAGATGGGAGGAGGTTGTACCTCCAGAGCAAGGTGGGCTCCTGCAGCAGGGTCAGGACACTGCTGCTGCTGTCCCCASTCACTCTTTCCTTTGAATTTCTGATTAACAGAGATGAAAAAAACATTGTGCAAAGCCAAAACGATGGCTTTTTCATGAGACACTTCTGCAAACACATCTTATGGTCCAGATACACAAGAATGCCACCAARAGCCTCTTTTCTCATTTTTGTGCCAGTATTTCAGTATTTAAGAACTTGTTTGCGTTGTTTCTAAAGCCAGGTATACATTTTCTGTGTATTGCTGCAATTTTACAGCTGAGGGGTGGATGCTGATGGTACACTGCCCTTKCAAATTGATGGCATTTAGGCTAAAAACCTAAATTCTTCCTTTTCCCAGCTTGTTGGAGCTACAGAAGTTTGGTACATTGTGGTGAAAAGAATCCTGTAAAATATTTGAATGTAATTCATGGTTTGTCTACTTGTAGTAACTGCATTGGATTCTTCTTCTGCTCAGTGATTTGTGGATTTGTGTTCTGCACTCCATTGGGACATCTCCAGCTCCAGAAAACTTTTGGTTCAAATCTAAAATAACATTTCTGTTCAAAYTGGAAAATGTTTAATGTTTTTGAATACAAACTGCAAGTGGGAGTTGGATCATTCTGAACAGAAGAGTTAGAACTGCAGTATGTTGTATTTGTTCATGCCACATCTTACATACCCCATTAAATACCTTTTGTTCAGTGTATTGTGAATTGTGCTTATGTAGGAGCTTTAGCTTGGGAAAATGAGTGTACAAGGAAATTTGCCTTAAGTATTACGTGAGCAACAGAATTAATCAAAATCAACTGTTATCAGCAGYGGCCTAAATTCTGGCTCACACTGACTACTACAACTCTCCTCAGTCCCTAYTCTTGTTTTTGTAGCAGAGGTAACGTGAGCACACCCAAACTTGTTCTTTGACAGGTCATGAAGAGTTGTTTGTCAGTGAGTCTCTGGAATAAATCTMCTTTAGTACACTTGGATTTATAGCTGATGTTTTTCAAAAAAACATTGCAAAGGCCTTTTAATACTGAATGTTTCTATAAACTTGTAAGTGTGCAGGTTGCAGAATATTTAGTGGCATTCCCAACTGGAACTTTTATGAGGAAAATAGAGTGTAATAGTGATTGAGAAGTTTATTTAGATAATATTGCAGTCTCATTACAATAATAAAAGTATTTTTAAAATCTCTGTKTGTCTTGATTTAATACAAACCCATCATCTGTTGCCCTGGAATTGAGTGGTAGTTGTGCAACCGTTACAATTTTGCTTTCTGGAGAGGAACAATGCTCGGGGCTGGGTTAAAAGGAGGAAGTGATTATCCCTTGGACATYTGAGTCACATTTTCCATAGTAGTTCTAATGAAATGCTGTGTTGCAGTAGTATTAATGCCCAAGTTTTAGTAGCAGATGTAAAATTTGTGTGGGTTAAATTAGAGCAGGACATGGTCTGCACATCCTGAGCTTTGAATGGCACAGAAATAAGTGATGGAGGAAAACCCCTCCCTTTCTGTTCTCAGAACTACAGAGTAAATTGAATGAATTGTTAATAGTTTCCAATAAATATGATTTTAACTCCTATTAAATCCCTTGGGGAATTCCATCYTCAAACTGCTGCAAGCAGCCACAGGGCTTTGTGCCCTGTACATTTTGTAGTATTTTCTAGGTTTTGCATTTTGAAGCTTCTGCCAGCAGTGAGGCCATGGTTGTGGAACCTGTGTTTGACCATCCTTGGCAGTGAGGAAACGGTAGGAATTGTGTTTACAAGTCAATGTACAGAGATTCTTTGTGCATTTGGCTTTGAACACCAGCATTGTATTAATTAACTGTGATGTTGGATTATCAGAGCATTCAGTAACTTTTCAAAGGCTCATTTWTAAAAGGCCAGGACCTTTGTAAATAAGATTTTTGGGCATTTTGGTTGTCTAGATGAGGAACGTTTTGTCAGAAAAAATCTTGCAGCATAACTAGTGCTGCTTAGCCCTCTCCTTGTTTTATATGAATAATTTTGGGCTTCCATGACCAACAAAAGGAAAAAAAAGCTTAAGATTGAGTCTACAGGGATGCATAAGTTGTCTGCAGTTCAGTGAAGCATCTGAAATTTGTGCATCTCTGGAGCTCAGTTGTCCCACAGGCGTTTTCTCTCTGCATCTGTGTGCTCACATTCCACTGGTGCTTTTACAACCTGAGGGAAGCTTATGGTAAATATTGACATGGGACTCCCCTGGCAGTGCTGAATTTTAAAAATGGGCTTGTTCCTTTTCAAATCCTGATGTGATTCTTAAAGGAAGTCCAAATTAGTTCAGTTTTTATGATAATGGATTTACTAATTCTAACAATCAATGAGAAGTCCAGAAAATGGTCTTTCAGCTTAGCTTCAGTAAAGGCAGATCCTAATTAGAGTTTTAATTGGATCAGGATGTGCTACACAATAAAGGCAGCCTGTAAATTAAACATATTGATCAACAGTTGTCTAAAATTGCCTGACTTGGGTCGGTTTCTGAAGCAGTTCTCAAAAACTCAGTTTATTGCTGTGTGGATGTGTATATATACACATACACATAGAATTGATTTGGGGGAATAATTATGGAAAATGACAGCATGAAACACTTGTTTGCAGTGTAAAAATGATTAGCACTGTATTGCAAATTATTTATCATTGCTTTCATTAAAAAGCAGTCTGCCAATTTAGAGATGCTGCAGCCAGAGAGGCATTTATTAAACATCAAGAAACCTGGCCCAGAGTGTTGATGTGAAGTGTGAGCCAATAATCTGAGGGGTCCTGTGTTGCTGCAGTTGATTCTGGAGACAGAAAACGAGGACAACCACATATTTTCTAAAGGRAAATGAATTTGGTTTAGGTGATCACTTGCTGCCCACAATTGTATTCTAAAAGCTCAATTAAAAATGGAATTTCTGGTGAGAAGCAGAATAATAACTTGGAAAAGAGTTTGGGGTTTGGGGTTTTTTTAATAATTATTATTTTCTCTGAAAAATTCATCACAACCCTGATATTTATGTGAACCATTAAACTTTCCTCTCCACCTTCCCTGCAACTGCAGCATCCAAAGCAGGAATTGTGGATGATGGGAGGGGAAAGCCAGGAATGCCTCTCACACCAAACTCAGCAGGTGCTCAAGGCAAAGGTGTTAAATACTTCTCCAGTGTGACTTTTTGGCCCAAATTAAAGGTTTTCTTTCTGGAAATCCCATCCCCAAGTTGAAAATAATTTATTTCCCCCCAGAACTTTGTCAGGGCTACTTCATTTAGCAAAGAGTGGCTGCAGGTCAGGGATATTCCCTCTGCAAAAYTCCATTTTCATGGCTGATTTCCAGAGGTTTATTGAGGGATTGTGTCAAAACAGATGCCAACAAGAGCTTTTTAAAAAAAAAATGCACTGTCATTACTTTTCACCCTGGTCTAACAGGAGATGATGGAGTTTTATTAGACCTGTCTGGCTTTTATTTCACTTGCTGTAACTAAGAAAAAGCTGCAGGCAACACATTTCAGTTGCAAAAAGGTCATCCTTTTGCTTTTTTTATGTGTGGTCATTTTTTTCAAACTCGTTTCATAGTTATGGCCTTGCTGAGTAAAATTTTTTTTTGCCTGCTTTTTGAATCCAGACTGATGAATAACAGGGTATTTTGGTGACCCTTTGGAAATACTTTTGTTTGCTTGTTTCTTGATTCCTGACAACCAAAAAAAAAAAATACATTTCCACAATGTCAGGACTGATTTGCAAATTGTCAGCATTGATTTTTTACTTTTTCTACGTTGCCCAACTAAATAGGAGCTTCCATGTGCAAAATACTGTACAAACCAGCTCTTGCTTTCAGCTTTTGGGAAAAGAAGGCAATCATAGCCATTTTTCCAAGCTGGAACAAAAGGGAGCATTTTCTTTCTCCCTTCCSTCTTGAAAAATAGTTCTTAAATCCTTATCAAGCCAAGGAGACTTTTCTTTCTGATTTCTCTCCCAGTTCTGCTCTGTGGTTACCTCAGCATCTGCTTTCTTTTCCCACTGCAGAGTTAAGGCTGGCTTTGATTAAAAGGCAGCTGAAAGGGAGATTAATGCATTGCAAGGAAAAGCAGCCTTGCTAACAGGGAAAGAGAGCAGGGGGAGAATTTGTCAGACATCACCTGGATGTGATGTTTTCTGGTAGCAGCTTTTTCTCCCAGTAGAAATAAGCCAATGTGGAGGCAGTTTATTCTTATTTTTTGCCACAACCATCTCATCMAAAAGCCAAGGCCCACCCATTCTTTGAACTGAACTGAAATCATCTGTTTATCCTTTCTGACTGCTTTGCAGGCGAATTCCTCCGCCACAAGATTATTTGCAAAGAGCATTTTTTTCCCTTTCCCATTCCTCCACATTTTCATGTTTGATGAACTTTTTTAATGTTTGTGTTTCTGTGAAGCTCCTGTCCTTTGTGATAACATCTGAAATGAGTTCAGGATCATAAATCCCAGGAAGGAGGGGATGAGGGAGCTGGGAAAGGGGCTCAGCCTGGAGSAAAGGGGGATCAGGGGGGACCTTGTGGCTCTGCACAACTCCTGACAGGAGGGGACAGCCGGGGGGGTCGGGCTCTGCTCCAGGGAACAGGGACAGGAGGAGAGGGAACGGCCCAAATTGCACCAGGGGATGCAATTCAGGTCCAGTTTCAGGTTGGATATTCAGAAAAATTCCATCACTGAAAAAGTGGTTAAGCCCTGGAACAGCATCCTCATGGAATGGTGGAGGCACCACCCCTGGAAGTGCTCAAAAAACGAATGGATGTGGCACTTGGGGACAATGTGGGTTAGTGGGCATGGTGGCATTAGGTCAAAGGCTGGGCTTGTTGAGCTTGGGTGTCTTCCAACCTTAATGATTATTATAATTTTTAATTTATTACTATTGTTCTTATTGTTTTTATTACAATTATCACCATCAACATTGCTGTTAATTTTTAGCATTTTTTAGTTATCATTATTTTTCCCCTTGCTGTGCTCTGTACGCCGTCATGAGCACATTCCCTTTCCAGCTTCAGTCTTCCCTGCTCCTCAACCTCCTGCCCCATCCCCTCGGGGTTTAATCACCTTCCCATTAATGGCTTTAATGTCGAGTTATTTAATGGAAATCCTGGAGTTTGCAGCTGCTGCAGGAGAGGGCAGCAGAGCTCAGCGAATGGAGAGGGTCGGGARCAGCCACTGGCACAGAGAAATCCAAGGGGAAAGAGTTTTCTTTTCTTATATTGAATCCCGAAGGAGCTGCAGCTCCCAGCACAGCAGGAATGATCTCGGGGATGGATTTTAGCATCAGCTGTCAATAGCTGCAGGAAAGGAAAGAAGGGCACTGACAGTGTCCAGCTTTCTTATAAAAGTAGGAGTTTTCTGTCATTAAACACAAGGTCACACCTCACCTGAAATCCGTTCTGATTTGGCAAGGAGGAAATGCTGGAAAATGCATTGATAAGTGATTTAAACCTTTATTTTGCATTTACTGCCGGAAAGGTGGGGTTTGCTTTAGGACTTGGTGGTGGTCAATTCTGGCTGAGTTTATTTCTGTGCCGAAGGATTTAATTCCGTGCCCCTGAATTATTTGGAGTCAAGGGGAGATTTGCTTCCTGGGAAGGGCTGAGAGCAGATCTAATGCAGAAAATGGGGTTTTTTTCTGCTTCTCCAACACAGGACACACGTGGAAATTTCAGTTTCTGCATTAAACTGGGCACCAGAGGGTGTTTGTGCCAATAATCCCCTGTACATTGCTGGCAGTGCTCCTGGGTACCAGAGGATCACAGTACCTTAGCCTTTGTGTCTGGGGGTAGGAAGAAGAAGGAAGCAGTGAAAATTTAGGACAGGAAAAGTTCTTTTTGATAATTTTCAAAGGCATAACCCTCAGCATCTGCTAGTGTGGATCTCTGGTGAGCAGCAGGTACTTGTCTGTGAATTTTATATGATTTTAGTATATTTAAGTAAAGTAAAAAGTACTGGGGTCACAACTGGGCAGAGGCATTGGTGTGGTCTGGACAACAGATAAACTGGAATAATCTTTTATTATTGTTATTAAAACATATATCTCTTGCATGAGACACTGAAAGCTCCCTCACAGCATTTCCTCTGAGGGGATCCCAAACTGAGGGATTTCTCTTTCAGTGTGCASTTGCCAAATTGTTTTGTTTCAAATTTTTGTTATAGAGATGTTTAACTATACAACTGTTAAAATCATCTAAACACATCAAGAAAATGAGTTGCTGATGAGTGTATCCCCCTGCCATATAGAATGTTCAGGAAAAACCTGCCAAAACCATCATTAATCTGAATTTATACAGGAATAACTAACCAGTGGGAAAGGACCATGGGCAGGGACTGGAATGTTTTCCCTGGACACCAATTTTTGGGGGTTTATGACAATATTCCTGGTGAGGAAAGGAGACTTTGGAATCATTGCAAGGGTATTTATCTGACACTCTGAAGCTTCTTAGACAGTGCCCAGAGGATGAGAGGCTGATTGAGGATAGAGCCAGCCTTGTCCATATTCAAAGCAGGAATCATTTCCCAGGGGTACAAACCAAACCCAGCGATCACTGAGCACTGCTGTGCTCCAAGAGTGGCCTCATCCTTGGGAAAGGGCCAAAAYGAGCACCACKGCAGCAAAGGACAGGGACAATCTTRATTTTGTGYGTCTSAGAAGCGATTTTAAGTGGGAAGAGCAGCAGAACCCCAGTGGGAGGTTTTTAGATTGCAGCACTTCATGCACCACGAGTAAGGAATTGTGTGATTCCTCCGTGCTGCTGACATTTGTCTCAACTGTTTTTCAAGGCTCAGTTTGCTGCTATTAATTTATTTTTAACCTACTGGTGGAGGAACTGGCTTTCTGCTGACAAATCTTCCCCATCCTCTTCCTCCTTCAGCCTCCCACAAATGATAACATTTTCACAGGGGAATGATGTAACACCAGAAGGTTCAATTCCCTCCGAAATCTTTCCTTCTTTTCACATCTCTGTAGGGTTTCATCCTTGCCAGCTCCTCAGTCCAGTTCCAAACTGCTTTGGGTGTAACTTTTGAAGGCGGTTTTATGGCAGTAATTATCTCAGAATGAATACTTTGTTGTTAATAACGGTTTCAATTAATGCCCTTTTGGTTTTATTTTGTTTCATTGGGTTGTTTTTTTTGGTTTTTTTTTCTGAAATTTTATGTGTGCAAATCATAAGCTGCTGTTTAATTTTGCCTCCCAAACTTTTATTATCCAGAGTTTTACCCTTTTCTCTGTGTCTAACATGTTACAGGTTCCCTGTGGGGGTTCAGATCAGGATTCAGCAATAAAACCGAGTGAAGAGTTAATTGCTTGGGCTCTGTCCTATCCCATTGTCCACCCTCTGCCTTCCAGCTAAAACCCTTCAAATGGCAGAGCTGGTGGGAGCAGTGGCATTCACAGGAGGTGAAAAATCTCCAAGAGAGCTTTTCAAATTCATCTTGAGGATGTAACTGAGCAGGGCTTTTCTCAGTTGTACTTTAGCTGAGGGTCTGCCCAAAGATTCCTGTGTACCACGCCTTCCCCAGACCTATTCAAATTGTTGAAAGAGAATCGAATGACAGTGGATGTAAAAAAAAAAAAATATTAATAAAAAAAATCAGCAAAGTGAAGTCATATTTGCTTTGAAAGCTTGTAGAAAAGGGTTGGATTCTTTTCTGCAGCGTTGGCAGGCTCTGATTCAGCCCTGGCAGGAATTATTCAGAGGAAAGATGGATTCTGGATGAGAGAGAAAGAGAGAAAATACACGTAATTCCCAGGGAGTCTTGACAGTCTGTGCAATTATACTGATTTCTGACATCTCTGGACAGTGGGAGAGGATAAAAATGAAGCTCATATTTGCTGTCCATGAATTCCTGAGGCAGAAAAGCCTCCCAAGGTGCCCASGATTCTGTTCTGCCCCTCGGTGTCTGGCCAGGCAGGAGGGCAGCTCTCAGACACCTTCCCCACATTTGGAGTCTCATTTGAAATTACATTTAATTTGAATTTTAGCTCCTGCTAAAATCCCGAGTGCTGCCTCTGCAGATAGAACTGGCCTAGCTTCAGCCTGTGTCCATCCATGCTGGGGAGGAGCTGAGGATGYTCTTTGCTGGGACAGGGCAGTGAAATCTGAAATCCAGCATTTYTGGTGCCTTTGGGGGAGTTATCCCATTTTCCTGCTGAAAACAGCACATGGGAGCTTTGCCACCCTCTCCCTGCCTTCCTTCCTTGTTCTGTCACTACGTGCTCTYGTAAAAAATCCTTCTCTATCTTTTCTGTAGTTTTCTTTCAGCATCTGATCTCAGATTGTAAGGCTGAGATGGTCATGTCTCCRATGGAAATTGGTCAATGAGGACATCAGAGCCAAGCCAGCAGCCTGGAGATCCCCAAACTGCYCCATCTCTGCCAATATTTCCTTTCCCACTGCATCCACCACCTTTTTGCTTCTCCAAGCCACTGCAGAAAGAAAGGAGCCAGAAAGGGAGTGCTGGAGGCACTCACGGTGTACACTCAATAAAAGGAGCTTTCAAGGGAGGAATGTGTGAGCTCATGCAGTCCCAGAGCTGTGCCCCGACAGGTTCTGAGTGATTTTGGGGCTGAGATGGGGCCCTTTTCCTGTTGGGATCTCCTGCCAAGGGAGAGCTCAGCCCTGAGAGTCAGGAGAGCCCACACTGGCAGGAGCAGCTCCCAGAGTGCCAGCACAGGACAGGTTTCCTATTTGTTTCCTATTTATTTCCTCTTTGTTTCCTGTTTTTTTCCACTTTATTTCCTGGTTTTTTTTTCCGCTTTGTTTCCTCTTTGTTTCCTGTTTTTTTTCTTTTTATTTCCACTTTGCTTCCTCTTTGTTTCCTATTTATTTCCTCTTTGTGTCCTGTTTGTTTCCTATTTGTTTCTTATTTGTTTCCTCTTTGATTCCTATTTGTTTCCTATTTATTTCTTATTGGTTTCCTCTTTGTTTCCTATTTGTTTCTTATTTGTTTTCTCTTTCATTCCTATTTGCTTCCTATTTATTTCCTCTTTGCTTCCTGTTTGTTTCCTCTTTTTTTCCTGTTTGTTTCGTCATTGTTCCCTCTTTGTTTCTATTCATTTCAAAGGACAGAAACTGCACCCAGATTTCAACTTTCCTCCCTGAAAACAGCAGAAAGAGCAGCAAAATGCTGGTGTGGAGGAGCATCTGTAGAGCTCGAGTGTCTGGCTCACAGCCCCAGGATGTTCCAGCACCACTCCTCATTTATTCCATTTTCAGCATCTCTTTAACCAGGGCTGACCAAAGCCAAGAATTCWGAATATTGTAAAATCCTGTCCATACCTGCCAGGGCAGGTGTGTGTTGTTAATGCTGGGTGTCTGGGAGCAATTCCAGCTCTGTTGATAAGCCCGCAGGGTTTTATTTTATTTTTTTTTCTTTATTTATTCTTCTCTTAGAATATCCTTAACTGATTGCACACAAATATCAGTTTTAATTTGGGAATTCAGGAGTCAAGAATTCTCAGTTTATTTACTTGTTGATGCTCTTTGGGGGATTTAGAAGTAGCATGAAGGTATCCAAATATGATATGGATATGATATTATGAAAAGCAAAATGTTATTTGCTTTTCAATATCTACCAGTCATGAGGTTGGACTTTATGGCCATTTAATAAATTCCCTGAAGAGAAGGTATTTTTAATATAAAATGCCACAGTGTGTTGGTTTATTTTAATGATCTTTTTTCTATACRTAATATATACTGATTTTAATTGTTGCTTACACAAAATTTTGATATACTTTAACAAAGAGTATTATATCTAATAATCTAAATATCTAAAKATATACCAGTGTAAAAACTGCATTTATGAGTGATTTTTATCTGTAAAGTTTGACCAGCTTGGAACGAAGGCTGATGTTTTACAACTTGTTTTTCATATCCAATGATATTGTATATGGAAATTTTTAATTGTAAAGTATTTAAGGGAATAACAACAGGCTTTAAAAATGTGTACTGGGCAGAGTGGTCTGCACCTTCAAAACCCATCTCCTATGGATGATTCCCCTTTCCATCCAGGTTGATGCCAGCATGGCTGGTTAAAATGAGGTTCTTTTTAAGGCAAGGATTTGTATAGAGGGAAAACATTACTTAGGATGAGTCATAAAAACATTTTAAAAATGCTATTAAGATTTAAGGCCTAATGCAGATCCTATAAATCCACTCTGCGTTCTTTCACTAGGAATGACTGACTTTTATGAAAACTAGGGACTGTAAATCAAGAGCCTAAATAAGGGGGGATTTTGACATGTAAATATAGATTATACATTAGCTGAGCCCAGACTTGCCTGCCTCCTGGTTCCAGGGGGGCCACACAAAGCAGGCATTTATTCTCCAGAGCAACACTTTCACCTTGTAAAAGCTGCTAGGMAAAAATACAGTTTATCATTCCTCTGGGGAGAAATCTTTTTTTTTTTCCTGGTGATTTGGGAAGGGGATTTGCTTGCTCTCTCGCTCAGCCCTGGTTTTTTGCCTCCATGTTTGCTCATTTCTCATTTAGGGCTGTGTGAGTGTGGTTTTTGAGGGTGGCATTGCCTCTGAAAGCAGTGCTGAGGTTCTCTGAGCACAAGTGTTGGCTGGAAGGAGAAACCCAACTAGAGGGAGAAACCAAACTAGAAAAATAAACCCAACTGGRATGATAAACTCAACTGGATGGATAAACTCAACTAGGAAAATAAACCCAACTAGAAGGACAAACCAAACTAGAAGAATAAGCTCAACTAGAAGGGTAAACTCAACTAGAAGAATAAGCCCAAGTAGCAAATAAAACCAACTAGAAAAATAAAGTTGATTAGCAAAATAGACTTGACTAGAAGGATAAACTCAACTAGAAGGATAACCCAACTAGAAGGAGAAATCCAACTAGAAAAATAAACTCAACTAGGAGAATAAACCCAACTAGCAAATAAACCCAACTAGAAGAATAAACTCATCTAGAAGAATAAGCTCAACTAGAAGGATAAACTCGACTAGAAAAATAAACTCAACTAGAAAAATAAACTTGACTAGAAGGTAAACCCAACTAGAAAAGTAAACTCAGCTGGAAGAATAAACTCAACTAGAATAAGAAACTCAACTATAAAATTAAACCCAGCTGAAAGAATAAACTCAACTAGAAGSATAAACCCAASYAGAAGGACAAACCCAACTAGRAGAATAAACTAAACTAGGAGGATAAACCCCACATACRGGTACACAAACCCTCTTTTTTGGTCTCTGCAGGTGGAATTTGTTGTTTCTGGAGCTGCTTCAAGCAGCAGCTTCCACTCTAAAGTGTCTCTGGAAATGCCAGCAGCCTCCCACCCCTTTATCTCAAACACCCTTGGCCATTTTCCTCTCTGGCCTCAGCTGAATCTGTCTCTGTGCTCCCCTCTTGTCTCCAGCCAGATCTCATCCCTCGGGATTGGGCACAGGGAACTCTCCCTGTCCCTCCAGCTCCTGGCACAGCAGCCAGCCTGCCTTCCTCTTATCTGCCTCTGCCCTTCTGTGTTTAAACAAGGAGGGCTCTTTATGCCTGGACTAATATCAGGCATAGCTAGACTGGGAGCCTGGCTTTCAAAGAAAGGGCATTTATCACTTTTATGTGGCATTTCAAAGCAGAAGGCATTTAATAAYGCTGGGAGACAAAGGAGGGAGTCTGTCTTAATGTATAACCAGCCAGCTAATGATTAACTGCTCTTAATACTTAATAGATTTATGTAGGAAAAAAAAAAACAAAAAACAAAACAGCAAGCCCATGGCATGGCTGAGAGTTGTGTGGAGGAGTTTGCTGCTCTGTCCAACATGATGAGAAACCTGTGTGCAGCAGGTGGGCAGGAGTATATCAGACACTTCAGAAAATGCATGAAAATAACACTCAGCAGCCTTTGAAAGAGGAGGAGTTTTGGGGTTGAGGCAGCAGGAGAGCAGTGGGGGAAAAGACCATGGGGGAAAAGAAGGTGTAGGCTGAAAGATGGAAGGTTTAGATTGGATATTGGGAAGAAATTGTTCCCTGTGAGGGTGGGGAGACCCAGAGAAGCTGTGGCTGCCCCTGATTCCTGGCAGTGCCCAAGGCCAGGCTGGACATTGGGGCTGGGAGCCCTGGGACAGTGGAAGTTGTCCATGCCAAGGCAGGGGTGGCACTGGATGGGCTTTGTGGTCCCTTCCAACCCAAATCCAGTCTGTATTTGTGAGAAGAGCCTGCTGGATAAAAGAAATGGAGAGGGAGAGAAAATCCTCATCCTCATTCATCCTCCAGCATGAAAATGTCTTCATATGTCCAGCTTCCTTTTATGAGAGCACAATGAAAATGAGGCAGAAAAAGGCATTTTGACTTGCCAATGCACTTCCAGAGAGCTGAAAGCCCCTAAGCTGATTTCTCATGAGGATGGTCACTACATATATTCTCCAAAAAAAATTATTTTTAAGTGAGATAGCAGTGATACTGAGCAGGCACCCGGTGCTGCATCCTGATCCTGGAAATTCGGGGTGCACTGCCCTCAAACAAGAAGCTGGAGCTGCAGGGACCCCTGGGTGCTGATGTGGAGTTTCTCTGGGCACCTTGTGAGGTCTGATTGCTCTCCCTGCATTTCCTGGGTCATTCAGACACTTTGGACACTCTTCCCGTGGGTTTTCCTGGCTGGGAGTCCTGGCAAGGGGCAGCCCCTGAAGCTGCAGCTTCTCCTCCCGTTTTGGGGTGAACTCCTCAGAGCTGTGTGAGCTCCTGTGAACCCAGAATGCTCTCAGGCCATGGGCTCTGGTTATTAAACACTTTTCCAGGGTCTGTAACAGCTTTCACCCCAGGAGCTCTGACACCCAAATGTGATTTACTGCTCACTCACCCTCTGTTCCTGCTGAAAATACTGGGGAAGGTCCTGTCACCTCTGAGCACAACGTGGTGAGAATGTGGTGGGGAGAAACCTGCCTGAAATCTCATTTTCAAGTGCCTCAACAGCTCTGCTTTCCAGCTCTGCCCTTTGAGTGGCCCTTGTCTACACCATGATTTAAAACAAACACAATAATATAAATAAATAAAATAAAACCTGCCTTTCCACAAAATACAGATGCCACTCAGATAGAAYATAAACCTGCTTGATTATGCAGTGAGATGAAGGGCAGTCACAGGTTTAGGGTTTGATTTGAAAATCTGGTTTCCAGCATTTTCTATTCCCATGATGGGATTTTGGAGGGGAAGATTAAACCAGTTCTGCCTGTCTGCTTCGTGCAAGTTTAAATTGCTTTATTTGGCTAACTGTGCTTGAAACAAAGAAGGTTTCTGATGCAGAAACAAGCAGTAAAGCTGTGCCCCAGTGTCAGGGTCAGGGTGGCCAGGTAGGTGATGTGGATAAGCCAGGTTTAATTATTTTCCCTGAGCTCAGAGCCAGCAGTGGGCACAGGGCTGAGCTCCCTGGCYTTGCTCTGGGCACCTCCTGCAGCACAAAGAAATCTTTGCCAGCCTTTAGAGCCCCTTTGTGTCAGTGTCTTCTAGGCACAAGTGCTGTTCAGAGGAAATTTGCTTTATTTTTCATTTTCCTTTATTATTTTTTTTGTTTTTATCTGCCCTACAGCCCAACCTGCAGGTGAGTTTGCTGTCTGTGTAAATGGATTTTGCCTCTGCACCTTTTTGAAAGCAAATGTCAACACCAACCCTGAACCTTTCTACCTCCCTTCAGTCCTTCAGACACAGCTAAGCCTAAAATCAGGGTCTCTTATTTTATTTTATCTTCTGCAGAGGCCATTTGATGCTATTCATTACCAGACAAACATCATTTTCCTTCAACTTGCAGAATTAGGGTTATTGGGCTATTTTTTTCTTTTTTTTTTTCAAGTAAAACCAAAATTCTTTTACTATTTACTTTGAATGTATCTGACACAAAAAAAGCAGAATTAAAGTAAACAGTAACTCAACTTTTACCACAACATGAAATCCTGTTTGCTCTCTGATTGCACATCAACTGTTGACATTAACYAGCAGATATGCCCCTTCCATGCCAGGGTTTCATTCTTGGGACATGAGATCACTCTGACTCCTTGAAAATAAATATTAAAGAAAACATGCTCATTAAAGTGCTCGGCTCATAAAGGCCCAAAGCACAGAAATCTGGGCAGCTGCTGCCACCCCATTGCTCAGCTCACAGCTCTCCAAGTTCTGCATTGCAGAAATGTAAAGATTACTTTTTAAMTTAATTAAAATCAAATTTTCATTTTATTTTATAATTTAAAATAAAATCATTTTTTAATTATTAAAATTGAGATTAATTTTTAATTAATATTTTATTTTAGCAGGTTATTGACCTGGCTCTGTTCCTGTTCAGAGTTACATGACTTCAGTTTTTGTGTTTGGAACGAGCTCTTTTCTCCCTACTCCAGTGTCACTTCTTTTTCTATTTTTCAGTCGTTTCCATGTCACAATAACCTGGCACTTCCTCAGCTTGTTTTGTTACAAAGCTGGAGATTTGTTTTTCTATAGCTGTTTCCTTCTCTTTCTGAGCTTCCCCAAGCCCAGAAATGACCCCATAGTGGAGTCCAGCCTGCTCTGTGCCACTTTTCCTCCACAGAAGTTTTTTTTTATTATTTTACAGAAGTTAAATGTGGCACGGGCTGTCCTTGCCTGGCACTCAGAAGATGTTGGGATGTATGAAGTATGACATAAGAACCATGAAAAAAAAACGAGAGGGAAATCCTCTTCCCTAGGGTTACAATTAAAGYTGAATAGGGAGCTCGGAGTTGAAAGGCAGAGAAATTAATTTTGTTTCAGGTGGAGCTCCTTTTGGAGGGAAGTGTTGAAATGAGAGAGCTCTGGGGTTGAGAAAGTTTTCATGCTCAAGTAAGTGGCAGCTGAGAAATTGCTTTAAAAAAAWTCAGTGAAGCTGGTGAGCAGGGAAATTAATTTCCTTTCAAAATACTGTGGTGGAGAGGCAAATCCTTGTGTTGCACTGCTCAGAAAAAGAGAAGAAGTAAATGCTTTCCACGAAATTCCTCGTGCCTGTCCCACTTCCACAGCCATCTCTGAGATTTAGAGCACAGCTCACCTTGCCTGACCTCCCACCCAGCACAGCCTGACCCTGTAATTCCTGCAGCTCTCTCTGTCTGAGCCATCCCATGTCCCTGAGATATCCATCTGCTCCCAAATGAAGGGGATCCATCACATCCTGAGGTAGCTGTGTTTAAATCACCGAGATAAAAGGGCACATCTGAGGCTTCCCCTGCAGACAAGACAGCAGCAGGAATGTGCAGAGCTCGTGGGAGAGGCTGCAGATCCTGCCAGGATTTTCCTGAGGCTGGGAAATGGGGAAAATGCAAAGTTTAGTTCTAGTTCCAATTAAATGTATAAGTGCAGCATCGTTCTGCAGAGGAGTTAATGGGAAATGTATTCTTCACAAAGTTAAAAGGATTTGAAAGAACAGTGGGCTTGGATTTATTCATTAATTGGTTTCCAAAACTGGCATTATTTGGGTGACTAGGCAGTAATGCCATGGAGAGAACAAATTAAAAACTCTGTGAAAACAAAAAGAATTCTACCTTTGAAAACAAGTCCATTTGGTTTTGTACTGACTGCATACTGGTCATCTTTTCCTATCCCAACTGCTTCAAAAACTTATTTTGAAAGTATTTCACTTATGGTTTTAGCATTTGAGAGCCAAACCTGGTGTCTATCCCAAAGACTTTGATGAAATTTAAGCCCCCCCAAAAAGAGCAAAATTATCTGAGGTGACATTACGTGGTATAAATTTATTTCAAGCTAACCACTTCCAAATGTTGTTACTCTCTGGTAGAGATAAATATGAGCCCACATTTCAGGTTCATTGCTCTTTATATCTATATAATGATATTCAGAGTTTCTCAGACCTGAACATGAAGTTCCATCTGGGCTGATCACAGCAGTATTAGAGAATATAGTTTGTCTGTTGTTTAAGCAATATAGTTTTTATCCAAGTTTGAACATAGCTGCAAACTTATGAGCCATCCAATGGCTCTGTAAATTTTTTATAGAGATATTTTGATATATTTTAACATATTGAGGAAGTTTCTTGTATTTTCCCTGTCTTATCTACTATATCTTTATTGCAACCCCCTAATTTTCCAACATTTTTGCTCCRTTCCTTTTCCATCTCCCCTTTTCCTTAACACTGACCTCCTGTTTCCCACTCAACATTTCTCCCTGCCCACCCAAAATTTCATCAACAGGGATACAAAACAAAGTAGAACATGTATGGGTTTGTTTAAGGGCCATTATATCAAATGTTGAAGCAAGCAAGTTGACCTGGGCTTTGTGGGTGAAAGCACATTTTTAAAACTCCTAAATAAGGGGCTAGGCCAGTATATCTGATCCTTAAAACTCCTGAGGTTAAAAGAAATGGGAAAAAAAGCAAGATGAAAACTGCCTGAGTACCTGTGGTATGAAGACCAAGGTGTCCAGGGGGAAAAGTGAATGAGAGAGATTGGAAAATAGATTATTAATCATTTTTATGTCAGCATATGTTGTTTTTGGGGGGAGAAATTCCCTAAGAGAATTTACACAGGATCTTATCTGAGGGGATACAAAATACTAAAATACTTAAGAACTTTATCTTTCAGGTACCTAATGTAATTAAGGAAATTTATTTAATTAGCAGCCTAATTTCAGGAATATKAACCAGGCTCATTATTCTGGTTGCTGCCTTGACCAATCCATTATGACTGAGAGGGTTTTGTCTGCTTAGAGCTGCTCTTCTGAAACTTCTATTATTGCCACTACAATGCTGGAAATCATAAAAACCAGAGAATTTAGGGCTCCTATGCRTAACACATCAGTGCAGTAAGAGTCACCATTCTGAGGTGTCAGTGCTGCTCAGAATTAACYCAACTGGAAGCGAATTACACGGAATTTTTGCACAGAATAGCAGGAACGTGCTCCACAGAGCGTTTGGCTACAAAGATGTTCACTTCAAGGCACCTATTGTACCCAAAAATATAAAGACTTTCTTTTTTTTTCTAGCAGGCAATGAGGAAAAAGATTTCTGCAGATTTCTGTCCTGTGGAAATGTAGAGAATTGCTGAAGGTCAGGACCAGCCTGGTGCTTCTGCAGCCACCGGTGCTGTTTCCTGTGCAAAACTTTCCTGTGAAAAATAACTTTTTAATCTTTCCAGTAGAGGTAGGATTTATTGCATGAGCTATTAACYGTTTAAAAGTCGGGATCCTCTGCCMAACTGATTGTCTAGATCAGGCAAAGAAGCAGCCCCAGGTAGCATCTCTTTCCCCACATTTATGGYTGGTTTCTGGTGAGGGGTGGGCTCTCCTGCCATCGTTAATTTTCCTCCATGCATGAGAAGCACAGGACCTACCGTGTTGTCAGGCAGAGCGTTGGAAACATGAAGTAAAATGTTTATTTTCCAACAGCAATTAGGTGTGAGTGAGGCCCTGTCTGTTTTGGGCACTGCTTCTGAAGGAATGGGCCAGAATGTGGCAAGGGTGGTGAATGAGGTATTGAAAAGTGAAAGCCCAGGGTTTGGAAAGCAGCATCCAAATAACTCCCACTGGCTCCTAAACCATATCTAGAARAAGAAAACCAACCTTCTGCTGCTCCTGTAATAAAATTAACAGAGTGAAGTGGATCAGCACAGTCCAATATAATCCTCTGACCTCCAGAACGCTTTGGAAGTTCAACTTAACTATTAGGCCACAATAAGAGTTGAGAAGTAAATTGTGTACAGTCTCTATCTGCGTTAGGGTGGAAGTATTTTGGGTCTGTTTTCCTATGTCCTGCTTTCATTGCTTTCTTTATTTTGACTGCTTCGTGGGGTATCAGTAATTATTACGGAAGTGAAGCGGAAATAAATCAAAGCTTTTCCAAAAGGTTATAGGAAGTATAGACTCACACCCTAGGAAACCTCACCAAATTCAGGCCAACCACACAGCCTGTGACCACATAAGTGTTTTAGGAGCCCAAAACCCACCTGTAAGGTGTCTGCAGAGCTGCTGCAACAACATCTGTAAGGCAGCAAGAAATATCCTTATTTATATATTGTCCTTATTTATTATTTATTTAATTTCTGTTTGGGAAATTAGATGGGCACACAGCAGTCGTAGTGATGGCTCATGATTTTTGCCTTTTCTTTTATATACCCTTTAAAATATTTTACATTCCCTTTTACATATTTTACATACCTGTTTAGACATTTTCTGTACCCTATATGTATTCCTTGTACCCTCAGCCTATAAGCTTGTAACTCTTGTAGCCTGATATTCTGGCTCAGTTTTGGGGTTTTGCTGGGCAGAGAGAACAAACGCTTTCAGTAGGATGTCAGTGAGCCCCAGGCTATCTCAAAACTCAAGGTTTCAACCTTGGTTGAAATCTTCTCTCCAGAACATATTGTGTAAACTGGGCTCTGGCCTCAGCTGGGAGGGAAATTCTCTAGAATGAGGGGGTGTTGCTTCATTTTTTAAGTTTCCTATTGGGGAATTCTAGATAGATATGTTAATTTGTCAGATCTATAAAAATTGTATATGTGTAATAGACCAAGGATGCATCTTGGTGTGTTCCCCTTTTGAGGAGTTTTGCACCCAGGATCTCATTAAATACCGAGGTAAAACCCTTTTATCCYCTTAACCCTGTCTGCTTCATAATTCTAAGGCCAACCAAAATGCAACAGTAGGGTGAGTGAAAATCACCTCGCCATCATCACTGGGGAGCACAAGGACCAGGAAAAGGGCCAAAGGTGGTGGCTGTCCCTTCCAAGCTGGCACACATGCACCCATGGGTGTGACACAGCCCTGGCTGCTCACCTGGGGTGCTTTAGKATCTCTGTCCCAACATTTCCTTGTCAAGAACCTGCAGGTACAACTGTGACTCACAGATATCAAGCCAACAGCGCATTTTTGTCAAACACACCTTGTCTGGCTCAATTTGATGCCTTGAAAACATCACCTTGAGGGGGAGGAGGCAGATTTGTTCCATAGGAACAAGTAACTTTATGTAACAAGAACACAGCCATTCCTAGATTAAGGCCAGAAGGGAATATTTGACTTTCTATGTAATCCAGGGCAGACCGAATTKTTCCACAAAAGGATATGTTTTAGAAAGACATCCGCTTTTGTTTAAAAGTTTTAAATGATGGGGAAACCATGCATGAGGAGCTCTTGCAGTGCCTGACTGCTACTGAGGAAAAATCATCACCCATTTTCCACTTTGAATTTATGTGGCTTCAGCTTCCAGTCATTCAGTTCTTTCAGTCAGAGCATGTCTTTGTTTAATATGTTTTTGTTTTTTTTTTTATAAAGACTTCTAGTATCAGATTTTATTTTTTGCACATTTCACTCTATATTAGGGTCAAAATAGTGGCAGCTCACCTTTGGAAGTTTACATAGGTCGAGCTTCTGCAGTTATTCAGAATTTTCTAGAGGTCGTGTTATTCTTTCCTCTGTGTCCTGGCCCGTCTCCAGTGTTTCAGTAACACACACATTTCTTCCAGATTAGGTCTTTTAATTTCTTATTCCCTCTGCATTTYTTTATAAACTTGCTGCTGGGCTGCAGCGTGGTTGACACCTTCCCAGTTGATGATCTGCCACGAGGAGCAGCTCTCTTGGCGAGGCAGGGGAGCTCCAAGGCTTCAGGAGGAATTAAAGGAAAACAGCCCCTTCTCCCTGGGTGTCCTGGTGCTGTGAGCACAGCCAGGAGTGCAGTAAATCAGAATAAACAGCCTCACACTCAGGGAGCCCTGTGCCCACAAAGGGGGTTCAGTGCTCGGAGAAGGTTTGATTTTATTCATCTCCAGCTGTAAGAGCTYAGGAAAGTGCCACGGTTCTGTACAGTGCTGGCTGTTAATGTCACTGCATCTCTATAAAACCCATCCCAGCTCGGAGCTGTGGAGGTCTCACACCACAGAGGGTGTGGGTTTGGTCAGGAGGCTTTCCCTGGGCTCTGGCTGCAGGGTCCAGCATGTATTTCCATCATATTTTACCAATTCCTTCTCTCCCCTTGATCCGTGCAAACTGGAGCTGTGTAACCATGAATGGTGTGGGAGTGATTCTGAAGGAAAAATCAACTGCAGAGRGTCTGGGCAGGCGTGGAATTGGGTTGCATTTGCCCACAAACTCTCTGTGCAGCC